>NC_086197.1:26281475-26549048 GCF_035770615.1 Melospiza melodia melodia
TGTAAATTTTAAAGAGATAAGAATTACAGCATAAAATCCATGGGATAGGTTACAACATGAGACACTCTCTAAGAGAAAATCTCTTTGTTTCAGCACTTCATCGGGGTAAGATTTCATGAAGTGCCAAAGAAGGCGGCAAAATATCATTCGGGACATTATTTACTGGAATTCAGCCTGGCCATTAGTAGGAACTGCCTTTGAACATATCATGTAGATATACCACACACGCTTTCCCTTCACTGAAAAATTACTGTTTACAACAAATAAGCAATTGACGATCAAAATTGATTGAAAGCATCTTAAACATGTCAAGTATTTCATTGTAGATGATCTGTGATCCAAATGCTTCTTCCACCTTCGAGAGGGACAGAAGAATTCTTCCATATCATGATGGTTTAAAATTGTATCAACCAATGTTTTCTGCTGAAAAGATATCATCTATTTTTTTCTATTTTTGGAAGAAAATATTCCTAGACATACAACAGGTGAGAACTAAGTAATTTTAAAGAAACAAATGAAATGAAAATATTCTGTAAATAGAATGAAATGAAAAGCTGTGTTTTAAATAGGAGCTAAATATTAAACAGAATTTTTGTACCAGGCATTTGAATTACTGCACCAGCTCTTTTGCCCATCAAGAGAGGCATTTAGCATTTCAGTCTTTTCCAAGGTGTTCATGATCTGCTATGCTGATCTCTGTGTGTGCCTAGGTGTGTGTGGAGGGGGGGGCATATGAAGGGGAGTGTGTATGTTTGCTTTACAATTGTTGTGGCAGATTCATGCCTCAGCTCCACATTTTGTTTTAAAAAGGTCACACCGAGTGGATATGAAGTTTACTATCAACAAGAGATCGATTCCCAAATCATCCATTTGACTCTCCCTTATAAATCATGTGCTTTGTTGCATATTTTATCAAATATACTTTCAAGCCAGATGGAGGAAGGAGGATGTGGGAATCCCTCCACCATCTTGCAACTTTTATGTAAGTAGGTTTTCAAGAAAATCATCATTTCTCTTTTAAATATGTCTGGAACAGGCATGATGGTAGTGTCAACCTGTTGGAGTTTTTGTTGCTGGAAGAAGTTGTACAAAAGGATTGGTTTTTACATTGACCAGTTACTGAATCAAGCGCAGGAATACATTGGAAATTTAGCTGGGGGTTCCTTTTCCCAGCAGACTACTTCTAGAACGAGCTTGTACACTGAAGCTGACTCTTTTGCTCTCTTTTTGTTTCTTTCCTATTTTCTTGGCTTCTTTGCCACTATCTAGACAA
Organism: Melospiza melodia melodia; assembly: GCF_035770615.1. Taxonomy (NCBI): domain Eukaryota; kingdom Metazoa; phylum Chordata; class Aves; order Passeriformes; family Passerellidae; genus Melospiza; species Melospiza melodia. The sequence continues at coordinate 26,282,749 of NC_086197.1, forward strand.
TTTTGGAACTTTGTTCCCAACTAAAATGGTTTCAATAGTCTGATTGTGATCATACATTTTTACAAGGAATTTTTAAAATCTTTCCTCGAGTCCAGAAAGTCAAGGACTTAGATCTTTTTCTTCCCTTATCAATATTGCCATGAAATTGATAAATAAAGACCAACTCTTTATTTTTGTTTTTAACCCACGTAGATAATTCCCATCCATTAATCCATTTTGTGGACCAATAGCTGCCATTCTGATGGAAGCTGTCACTTCTTAACAATAGGCATTCTGTGACTATGTTGACTGCACTTTGGGTGAAGATCCTAACTGGTCTTAGATATACATAGGGAGAAATTTGCTCAGCCAGTGTCAGTCTTAAGCATGCGTATCAGAAGATCTTTCTAGAGCTGGGAATTTTCCCATGAAAGGGATTCAGTTAGGGAAGAGACACTTGTGCCAGAGTTTTACATTCTTCTTGAACACTGCTTAAGGAACTTAGATGCCATGTCCATTTGGATCTCTGTCTGCACAGAACTTTGTCATGCCAGCGCTTTGAAATGCATCTTGAAGAGAATTCACTAGCACAGAATGAAAGAGAGTGGAAGGGGTTGGTGGGGCTAACCAGGCCCAACCCCCCTGCCTAAACCAGGATACCTAGAGCCTCTTGCCCAGGATTCTATCTGGGTGTACTTTTAATGTCTTCAAAGATCCAGGCTCCACAATCTTTCTGGGCAGTCTGTGCCGTGGTTCAGTCACCCTGACAGTAAAGAAACATTTACTGATGTTCAAAGGCAATCTCCTGTATTTCAGTGTGTGCCCACTGCCTCTTGTCTTTTCCCTCAGCATCACTGAAAAGACACTGATTCCCTCCCCTTTGCACTATTGCTTCCATATGTATGTGTGATGCCATGTAGAGGTATGTCAAAAACCTCCCTGAAGCCCAGGCAGATAATATTCCCTTCATCTACCAGTCAAGTTGATTCATCAGAGGAGTTTAAAGTGATGTTCAGCATGAAATTCCCCTGAAAAATCATGCTAACTACATTATTTGGTCATCTGTCATGTGCCTGGCAAGGATTTCCAGGAAGAGCTGCTTCATCAACTTCCTGGGGATAAAAAAGAGGCTGGCTGGTTTGTACTATGGCGAGTCCTCTTAATTGCCTTTTTTGAAGATGGGTGTCATTTGCTAACATCCACTCTTTAGCTCCTCTTCTCATCTACACCTCGGCAAAAAGCTTTTCCACTATGTCTGGCTAGGAAAAACTGTGCCAGCACAGAAAACATCTCCCATCGTGTTCTAGAAGTTGCACGGATGTCTGCCAAGTGTTTGGCAGGAAGAAAAGAAAAGTTGTCCAAAACAGCTTCCAATCGAATGTTCCTGTGATTGGAAAAGTCAGGAGAGTGCAAAGGTACTGTTTTCTATCAGTTGGCAAGGTGCGCACACAATCCCAGTGTTGTACAGCTTGCTTCTTCACCTTCCCGAAGCTGCCGCTCTCGCCGGCTGCCGGAGCCCAAGAAGCGGCTTCTTCGCGCAAAGACGATTGTGCCGCTCACAGTGCTCTCCTTAGCGCGGCTTCTGCCGAAAGACGCCCGGCAGCGGCTCTTACCTCCGGAGAGCATCCTACCTTCGTCTTTAGCTCCTCTTCTCATCTACACCTCGGCAAAACGCTTTTCCACTATGTCTGGCTAGGAAAAACTGTGCCAGCACAGAAAACATCTCCCATCGTGTTCTAGAAGTTGCACGGATGTCTGCCAAGTGTTTGGCAGGAAGAAAAGAAAAGTTGTCCAAAACAGCTTCCAATCGAATGTTCATGTGATTGGAAAAGTCAGGAGAGTGCAAAGGTACTGTTTTCTATCAGTTGGCAAGGTGCGCACACAATCCCAGTGTTGTACAGCTTGCTTCTTCACCTTCCCGAAGCTGCCGCTCTCGCCGGCTGCCGGAGCCCAAGAAGCGGCTTCTTCGCGCAAAGACGATTGTGCCGCTCACAGTGCCCTCCTTAGCGCGGCTTCTGCCGAAAGACGCCCGGCAGCGGCTCTTACCTCCTGAGAGTGGCAGCTTCGGGAAGGTGAAGAAGCAAGCTGTACAACACTGGGATTGTGTGCGCACCTTGCCAACTGATAGAAAACAGTACCTTTGCACTCTCCTGACTTTTCCAATCACAGGAACATTCGATTGGAAGCTGTTTTGGACAACTTTTCTTTTCTTCCTGCCAAACACTTGGCAGACATCCGTGCAACTTCTAGAACACGATGGGAGATGTTTTCTGTGCTGGCACAGTTTTTCCTAGCCAGACATAGTGGAAAAGCGTTTTGCTAAGATGTAGACTACAAAAGACGCGAAAGACGAAGGTAGGATGCTCTCCGGAGGTAAGAGCCGCTGCCGGGCGTCTTTCGGCAGAAGCCGCGCTAAGGAGAGCACTGTGAGCGGCACAATCGTCTTTGCGCGAAGAAGCCGCTTCTTGGGCTCCGGCAGCCGGCGAGAGCGGCAGCTTCGGGAAGGTGAAGAAGCAAGCTGTACAACACTGGGATTGTGTGCGCACCTTGCCAACTGATAGAAAACAGTACCTTTGCACTCTCCTGACTTTTCCAATCACAGGAACATTCGATTGGAAGCTGTTTTGGACAACTTTTCTTTTCTTCCTGCCAAACACTTGGCAGACATCCGTGCAACTTCTAGAACACGATGGGAGATGTTTTCTGTGCTGGCACAGTTTTTCCTAGCCAGACATAGTGGAAAAGCGTTTTGCTAAGATGTAGACTACAAAAGACGCGAAAGACGAAGGTAGGATGCTCTCCGGAGGTAAGAGCCGCTGCCGGGCGTCTTTCGGCAGAAGCCGCGCTAAGGAGAGCACTGTGAGCGGCACAATCGTCTTTGCGCGAAGAAGCCGCTTCTTGGGCTCCGGCAGCCGGCGAGAGCGGCAGCTTCGGGAAGGTGAAGAAGCAAGCTGTACAACACTGGGATTGTGTGCGCACCTTGCCAACTGATAGAAAACAGTACCTTTGCACTCTCCTGACTTTTCCAATCACAGGAACATTCGATTGGAAGCTGTTTTGGACAACTTTTCTTTTCTTCCTGCCAAACACTTGGCAGACATCCGTGCAACTTCTAGAACACGATGGGAGATGTTTTCTGTGCTGGCACAGTTTTTCCTAGCCAGACATAGTGGAAAAGCGTTTTGCTAAGATGTAGACTACAAAAGACGCGAAAGACGAAGGTAGGATGCTCTCCGGAGGTAAGAGCCGCTGCCGGGCGTCTTTCGGCAGAAGCCGCGCTAAGGAGAGCACTGTGAGCGGCACAATCGTCTTTGCGCGAAGAAGCCGCTTCTTGGGCTCCGGCAGCCGGCGAGAGCGGCAGCTTCGGGAAGGTGAAGAAGCAAGCTGTACAACACTGGGATTGTGTGCGCACCTTGCCAACTGATAGAAAACAGTACCTTTGCACTCTCCTGACTTTTCCAATCACAGGAACATTCGATTGGAAGCTGTTTTGGACAACTTTTCTTTTCTTCCTGCCAAACACTTGGCAGACATCCGTGCAACTTCGAGAACACGATGGGAGATGTTTTCTGTGCTGGCACAGTTTTTCCTAGCCAGACATATTGGAAAAGCGTTTTGCCGAGGTGTAGATGAGAAGAGGAGCTAAAGACGAAGGTAGGATGCTCTCCGGAGGTAAGAGCCGCTGCCGGGCGTCTTTCGGCAGAAGCCGCGCTAAGGAGAGCCCTGTGAGCGGCACAATCGTCTTTGCGCGAAGAAGCCGCTTCTTGGGCTCCGGCAGCCGGCGAGAGCGGCAGCTTCGGGAAGGTGAAGAAGCAAGCTGTACAACACTGGGATTGTGTGCGCACCTTGCCAACTGATAGAAAACAGTACCTTTGCACTCTCCTGACTTTTCCAATCACAGGAACATTCGATTGGAAGCTGTTTTGGACAACTTTTCTTTTCTTCCTGCCAAACACTTGGCAGACATCCGTGCAACTTCTAGAACAAGATGGGAGATGTTTTCTGTGCTGGCACAGTTTTTCCTAGCCAGACATAGTGGAAAAGCGTTTTGCTAAGATGTAGACGACAACAGAGGCTAAAGAGTGGATGTTAGCAAATGACACCCATCTTCAAAAAAGGCAATTAAGAGGACTCGCCATAGTACAAACGAGCCAGCCTCTTTTTTATCCCCAGGAAGTTGATGAAGCAGCTCTTCCTGGAAATCCTTGCCAGGCACATGACAGATGACCAAATAATGTAGTTAGCATGATTTTTCAGGGGAATTTCATGCTGAACATCACTTTAAACTCCTCTGATGAATCAACTTGACTGGTAGATGAAGGGAATATTATCTGCCTGGGCTTCAGGGAGGTTTTTGACATACCTCTACATGGCATCACACATACATATGGAAGCAATAGTGCAAAGGGGAGGGAATCAGTGTCTTTTCAGTGATGCTGAGGGAAAAGACAAGAGGCAGTGGGCACACACTGAAATACAGGAGATTGCCTTTGAACATCAGTAAATGTTTCTTTACTGTCAGGGTGACTGAACCACGGCACAGACTGCCCAGAAAGATTGTGGAGCCTGGATCTTTGAAGACATTAAAAGTACACCCAGATAGAATCCTGGGCAAGAGGCTCTAGGTATCCTGGTTTAGGCAGGGGGGTTGGGCCTGGTTAGCCCCACCAACCCCTTCCACTCTCTTTCATTCTGTGCTAGTGAATTCTCTTCAAGATGCATTTCAAAGCGCTGGCATGACAAAGTTCTGTGCAGACAGAGATCCAAATGGACATGGCATCTAAGTTCCTTAAGCAGTGTTCAAGAAGAATGTAAAACTCTGGCACAAGTGTCTCTTCCCTAACTGAATCCCTTTCATGGGAAAATTCCCAGCTCTAGAAAGATCTTCTGATACGCATGCTTAAGACTGACACTGGCTGAGCAAATTTCTCCCTATGTATATCTAAGACCAGTTAGGATCTTCACCCAAAGTGCAGTCAACATAGTCACAGAATGCCTATTGTTAAGAAGTGACAGCTTCCATCAGAATGGCAGCTATTGGTCCACAAAATGGATTAATGGATGGGAATTATCTACGTGGGTTAAAAACAAAAATAAAGAGTTGGTCTTTATTTATCAATTTCATGGCAATATTGATAAGGGAAGAAAAAGATCTAAGTCCTTGACTTTCTGGACTCGAGGAAAGATTTTAAAAATTCCTTGTAAAAATGTATGATCACAATCAGACTATTGAAACCATTTTAGTTGGGAACAAAGTTCCAAAATTGTCTAGATAGTGGCAAAGAAGCCAAGAAAATAGGAAAGAAACAAAAAGAGAGCAAAAGAGTCAGCTTCAGTGTACAAGCTCGTTCTAGAAGTAGTCTGCTGGGAAAAGGAACCCCCAGCTAAATTTCCAATGTATTCCTGCGCTTGATTCAGTAACTGGTCAATGTAAAAACCAATCCTTTTGTACAACTTCTTCCAGCAACAAAAACTCCAACAGGTTGACACTACCATCATGCCTGTTCCAGACATATTTAAAAGAGAAATGATGATTTTCTTGAAAACCTACTTACATAAAAGTTGCAAGATGGTGGAGGGATTCCCACATCCTCCTTCCTCCATCTGGCTTGAAAGTATATTTGATAAAATATGCAACAAAGCACATGATTTATAAGGGAGAGTCAAATGGATGATTTGGGAATCGATCTCTTGTTGATAGTAAACTTCATATCCACTCGGTGTGACCTTTTTAAAACAAAATGTGGAGCTGAGGCATGAATCTGCCACAACAATTGTAAAGCAAACATACACACTCCCCTTCATATGCCCCCCCCTCCACACACACCTAGGCACACACAGAGATCAGCATAGCAGATCATGAACACCTTGGAAAAGACTGAAATGCTAAATGCCTCTCTTGATGGGCAAAAGAGCTGGTGCAGTAATTCAAATGCCTGGTACAAAAATTCTGTTTAATATTTAGCTCCTATTTAAAACACAGCTTTTCATTTCATTCTATTTACAGAATATTTTCATTTCATTTGTTTCTTTAAAATTACTTAGTTCTCACCTGTTGTATGTCTAGGAATATTTTCTTCCAAAAATAGAAAAAAATAGATGATATCTTTTCAGCAGAAAACATTGGTTGATACAATTTTAAACCATCATGATATGGAAGAATTCTTCTGTCCCTCTCGAAGGTGGAAGAAGCATTTGGATCACAGATCATCTACAATGAAATACTTGACATGTTTAAGATGCTTTCAATCAATTTTGATCGTCAATTGCTTATTTGTTGTAAACAGTAATTTTTCAGTGAAGGGAAAGTGTGTGTGGTATATCTACATGATATGTTCAAAGGCAGTTCCTACTAATGGCCAGGCTGAATTCCAGTAAATAATGTCCCGAATGATATTTTGCCGCCTTCTTTGGCACTTCATGAAATCTTACCCCGATGAAGTGCTGAAACAAAGAGATTTTCTCTTAGAGAGTGTCTCATGTTGTAACCTATCCCATGGATTTTATGCTGTAATTCTTATCTCTTTTAAAATTTACTATCTTCTGTACAGTTTTCATGAAACTTTCTGTTACAGTAGTGAATAGCACAGATAAATGTCATTTTGTACAACTTTGAATTTACCCCAAGAGCTGAGAGAAAACTTGATCCTATACTTCAATCCGAGTTTCTTCTATAGTCCGACTTTGTTTCTCTACCATCAAGCTTCTCCTTTGTTGCTGCTCCAAGCCCCGTCCAAGGTGACCTTGAATACTTTCAGGGATGGGACACCCACAACTTCTCTGGGCAACCTGTTCCAGTGTTCCAGCACTCCCACAGTAAAAAAGGCCTTCCTTTCATCTAATATGTGTAGGAAATCATAAATCTAGGCATAGAAGCTTGGAGTGCAAATTTGAAATTCTTTGGATTTGAAGCACATTTTATATGAATACTGACTTACAGATGACTAAAAGATGTTGATGGGCATTTGAGCTGACAAGTTTTGAAAAAGTGCACGGAAATTAAAATTGAAACCACTAAAATTAAAAACTCCTTGCCATTTTCTTTTTCCTCTCCTATTCAAAATTGCATATGTCAGATATCAGTGCTTCATGCAAACCTCTCAGATGCTCTCAGAGAAAAAGCTTTTCTTTCAGACTAAGTTGCGGTTGACGTAGAACACTAGCAGGAGTGAAAGATTTTCTGGGCATTGGGGCAGCACGTTCTCCTTGGATTTGTGTGCAGAATGCATTTTATCCAAACTGGAAAATAGATCCCAGCTCTGTTCTATTCATCATTCTTACTTCATCAGGCCAGAAGATTCTGTGAAAAGTAGCCTGTGGACCTTGAAGACAGCGCATGTGAACCAGATGAGAGGTGATAGAGAAGTTGAGGGAGAGAAGAAAGAGCATATGGCTGAAACCAGAAAGTATTTCTCCACGTGATCATGGAAGATTGCAGGAGCCACTTGGTACTATCAAACCAGCCCGACTTGGCACTGGTGCCACTATGGGTCTGGGAGCCATGTTGCATATCGTGCATTTTAAGGAGCCAGCTGGCCACACACAGCCATATGCCCCCAAACACAAACCAAGCCCTTTTCTCTGGCAAACAAAACTCAGCTGCCCTGCTTCTGGATGGCAGATTGCAGGAGCCACTTGGTACTATCAAACCAGCCCAACTTGGCACTGGTGCCACCTTGGCTCTGGGAACCATCCTGCCTATTGTAGCTTTTCAGGAGCCAGCCGGTCACTCCCAGCCATAGGCCCCCAAACAGAAACCTCGGCCCGTTTCCCTGGCAAACAAAAGTAAGCTGCCCCGCTTCTGGATGGCAGATTGCAGGAGCTACTTAGTACTATCAAATCAGCCCGACTTGGCACAGGTGCCACCTTGGATCTGGGAACCATCCTGTGTATCGTGGATTTTCAGGGGCCAGCCGGCCACTCTCAGCCATATGCCCCCAAACACAAACCACGGACCTTTTCTCTGGCAAACAAAAATCAGCTGCCCCACTTCTGGATGGCAGATTGCAGGAGCCACTTGGGACTATCACACCAGCACAACATGGCACTGCTGCCACCTTGGATCTGGGAACAATCCTGCGTATCGTACATATTCAGGAACCAGCCGAACACTCCCAGCCACAGGCCCCCAAACACAAACAACGGCCCATTTCCCTGGCAAACAAAACTCAGCTGCCCCGCTTCTGGTGTGGCAGTTTGCAGGAGCCACTTGGGACTATCAAAGCAGCCCGACTTGGTAATGGTACCATCTTGGATCTGGGAACCATCCGGCGTATCGTGGATTTTCAGGGGCCAGCCGGTCATTCCCAGCCATATGCTCCCAAACACAAACCTCGGCCCTTTTCTCTGGCAAACAAAACTCAACTGTCCCTCTTCTGGATGGCAAATTGCAGGACGCACTTGGTACTACAAAAAGAGCCCGACTTGGCAGTGGTGCCACCTTGGCTCTGGGAACCATCCTGCGTATCGAGCATTTTAAGGAGCCAGCCGGCAATTCCCAGCCGTATGCCCCAAAAAGAAACCACGGACCTTTTCTCTGGCAAAAAAAACTCAGCTGTCCCGCTTCTGGATGGCAGATTGCAGGAGTCACTTTGAACCATACAACCAGCCTTACTTGGCACTGGTGCCACCTTGTATCTGGGAACCATCCTGCCTATCGTTGATTTTCAGGGGCCAGCCTACCACTCTCGGCCATAGGCCCCCAAACACAAACCACAGCCCTTTTCTCTAGCAAACAAAATTTAGCTGCCCCGCTTCTGGATGGCAAATTGCAGGAGCCACTGGGTACTACAAAAACAGCCCGACTTGGCACTGGTGCCACCTTGCGTCTGGTTACCATGCGGCGTATCGTGCATTTTAAGGAGCCAGGTGGCCACTCCCAGCCATATGCCCCCAAACACAACCCACGGCCCTTTTCTCTGGCAAACAAAACTCAGCTGCCCCGCTTCTGGATGGCAGATTGCAGGAGACACTTGGTACTATCAAACCAGCCCGACTTGGCACTGGTGCCACCTTTGGTCTGGGAACCATCCTGCGTATTGTGGATTGTCAGGAGACAGCCGACCACTCTCGGCCACAGACCCCAATCAAAAACAAAGGTCCGTTTCCCTGGCAAAAAAAACTCAGCTGTCCCGGTTCTGGATGGGAGATTGCAGGAGGCACTTGACACTGTCAAACGAGCCCCACTTTGTACTGGTGCCACCTTGGGTCTGGGAACCATGCTGCGTATCGTGGATTTTCAGGAGCCAGCCGGCCACTGCCAGCCACAGGCCCCCAAACAAAAACCACAGCCTTTTTCTCTGGCAATAAAAACTCAGCTGCCCCGCTTCTGGATGGCAGATTGCAGGAGCCACTTGGTACTATCAAACCAGCCCGACTTGGCACTGGTGCCACCTTGGGTCTGGGAACCATCCTGCCTATCGTGGATTTTAAGGAGCCAGCCGGCTACTCCCAGCCACAGGCCCCCAACAAAAACCACGGCCCTTTTTTCTCGCAAACAAAACTTAGCTGCCTCACTTCTGGATGGCAGATTGCAGGAGTCACTTGGTGTAATCAAACCAGCCCGACTTGGCACTGGTGCCACCTTGGGTCTGGGAACCATCCTGCGTATCGTGGATTCTAAGGAGCCAGCCAGCCACTCCCAGCCACAGGCCCCCAAACAAAATCAACGGCGCTGTTCCCTGGAAAACAAAACACGCCTGCCAACTTTTTGATGGAGTTTGCAGGAGCCACTTGGTGTAATCAAACCAGCCCAACTTGGCACTGGTGCCACCATGGGTCTGGTAAACATCCTGCGTATCGTGGATTCTTAGGAGCCAGCCGGCCACTCCTAGCCACAGGCCCCCAAACAAAAACCTAGGCCTATTTCTCTGGCAAACAAAAGTAAGCTGCCCCGCTTCTGGATGGCAGATTGCAGGAGACACTTGGGACTATCAAACCAGCCCAACTTGGCACTGGTGCCACCTTGGATCTGGGAACCATGCTGTGTATCGTGGATTTTCAGGGGCCAGCCGGCCACTCTCAGCCATATGCCCCCAAACAGAAACCTCGGCCCGTTTCTCTGGCAAACAAAACTCAACTGCCCCTCTTCTGGATGGCAAATTGCAAGATGAACTTGATACTAAAACCGCAGGCCGACTTGGTAGTGGTGACACCTTGGGCCTGGGAACCATCATGCGTATCGAGCATTTTAAGGAGCCAGCCGGCCACTCCCAGCAATATGCCCCCAAAAACAATCCACGGAATTTTTCTCTGGCAAACAAAAATCAGCTGCCCCGCTTCTGGATGGCAGATTGCAGGAGCCACTTTGACCCATCAAACCAGCCCGACTTGGCACTGGTGCCACCTTGCATCCTGGAACCATGCTGCCTAGCGTGGATTTTCAGGGGCCAGCCGGCCACTCTCAGCTATATGCCCCCAAACAAAACCCACGGCCCGTTTCCCTGGCAAACAAAAGCAAGCTGCCCCGCTTCTGGATGGCAGATTGCAGGAACCACTTGGTAGTATCAAACCAGCCCGACTTGGCACTGGTGCCACCTTGGGTCTGGGAACCATCCTGCGTATCGTGGATTCTAAGGAGCCAGCCGGCCACTCCCAGCCACAGGCACCCAAATACAAACAACGGCGCTTTTCCCTGGAAAACAAAACTCGCCTGCCGACTTTTTGATGGCAGATTGCAGGAGCAACTTGGTACTATCAAACCAGCCCAACTTGGCACTGGTGCCACCATGGGTCTGGTAACCATCCTGCCTATTGTAGCTTTCCAGGAGCCAGCCGGTCACTCCCAGCCATAGGCCCCCAGTCACAAACCTCGGCCCGTTTCCCTGGCAAACAAAAGTAAGCTGCCCCGCTTCTGGATGGCAGATTGCAGGAGCCACTTGGTACTATCAAACCAGCCCGACTTGGCACTGGTGCCACCTTGGGTCTGGGAACCATGCTGCGTATCGCAGATTCTAAGGCGCCAGTCGGCCACTCCCAGCCACAAGCCCCCAAACACAAACAACGGCGCTTTTCTCTGGCAAACAAAACTCAACTGCCCCTCTTCTGGATGGCAAATTGCAGGACGCACTTGGTACTATCAAACCAGCACGACTTGGCACTGGTGCCACCTTGGGTCTGGGAACCATCCTGCGTATTGTGGATTGTCAGGAGCCAGCTGGACACTCTCGGCCACAGACCCCAATCAAAAACAATGGCCCGTTTCACAGGCAAACAAAACTCAGCTGCCCCGCTTCTGGATGGGAGATTGCAGGAGGCACTTGACACTGTGAAACCAGCCCCACTTGGCACTGGTGCCACCTTGGGTCTGGGAACCATGCTGCGTATCATGGATTTTCAGGAGCCAGCCGGCCACTCCCAGCCATAGGCCCCCAAACAAAAACCACAGCCTTTTTCTCTGGCAAACAAAATTCAGCTGCCCCGCTTCTGGATGGCAGATTGCAGGAGCCACTTGGGACTATCACACCAGCACAACATGGCACTGCTGCCACCTTGGATCTGGGAATCATCCTTCCTATCGTGGATTTTCAGGGGCCAGCCGGTCACTCTCAGCCATAGGCCCCAAACACAAACCACGGCCCTTTTCTCTGGAAAACAAAACTCAACTGCCCCTCTTCTGGATGGCAGATTGCAGGAGCCACTGGGTACTATGAAACCAGCCCTACTTGGCACTGCTGCCACCTTGGGTCTGGGAACCATGCTGCGTATCATGGATTTTCAGGAGCCAGCCGTCCACTGCCAGCCACAGGCCCCGAAACACAAACAACAGCCTTTTTCTCTGGCAAACAAAATTCAGCTGCCCCGCTTCTGGATGGCAGATTGCAGGAACCACTTGGTACTAACAAACCAGCCCGACTTGGCACTGGTGCCACCTTGGGTCTGGGAACCATCCTGCGTGTCGTGGATTCTAAGGAGCCAGCTGGCCACTCCCAGCCACAGGCCCCAAAACACACACAACGGCGCTTTTCCCTGGAAAACAAAACTCGCCTGCCAACTTTTTGATGGCAGATTGCAGGAGCCACTTGGTACTATCAAACCAGCCCAACTTGCCACTGGTGCCACCATGGGTCTGGTCACCATCCTGCCTATCGTAGCTTTTCAGGAGCCAGCCGGTCACTCCCTGCCATAGGCCCCGAGACACAAAGCTCGGCCCGTTTCCCTGGCAAACAAAAGTAAGCTGCCCCGCTTCTGGATGGCAGATTGCAGGAGCCACTTGGTACTATCAAACCAGCCCGACTTGGCACTGGTACCACCTTGGGTCTGGGAACCATCCTGCCTATCGTGGATTTTAAGGAGCCAGCCGGCTACTCCCCGCCACAGGCCCCCAACAAAAACCACGGCCCTTTTTTCTGGCAAACAAAACTTAGCTGCCTCACTTATGGATGGCAGATTGCAGGAGCCACTTGGTGTAATCAAACCAGCCCGACTTGGCACTGGTGTCACCTTGGGTCTGGGAACCATCCTGCGTATCGTGGATTCTAAGGAGCCAGCCGGCCACTCCCAGCCACAGGCCCCCAAACAAAATCAACGGCGCTGTTCCCTGGAAAACAAAACACGCCTGCCAACTTTTTGATGGAGTTTGCAGGAGCCACTTGGTACTATCAAACCAGCCCAACTTGGCACTGGTGCCACCATGGGTCTGGTAAACATCCTGCGTATCGTGGATTCTTAGGAGCCAGCAGGCCACTCCTAGCCACAGGCCCCCAGACAAAAACCTAGGCCTATTTCTCTGGCAAACAAAAGTAAGCTGCCCCGCTTCTGGATGGCAGATTGCAGGAGACACTTGGGACTATCAAACCAGCCCAACTTGGCACTGGTGCCACCTTGGATCTGGGAACCATGTTGTGTATCGTGGATTTTCAGAGGCCAGCCGGCCACTCTCAGCCATATGTCCCCAAACAGAAACCTCGGCCCGTTTCTCTGGCAAACAAAACTCAACTGCCCCTCTTCTGGATGGCAAATTGCAGGATGAACTTGATACTAAAACCGCAGGCCGACTTGGTAGTGGTGACACCTTGGGCCTGGGAACCATCATGCGTATCGAGCATTTTAAGGAGCCAGCCGGCCACTCCCAGCAATATGCCCCCAAAAACAATCCACGGAATTTTTCTCTGGCAAACAAAAATCAGCTGCCCCGCTTCTGGATGGCAGATTGCAGGAGCCACTTTGCACCATCAAACCAGCCCGACTTGGCACTGGTGCCACCTTGCATCTGGGAACCATGCTGCCTAGCGTGGATTTTCAGGGGCCAGCGGGCCACTCTCAGCTATATGCCCCCAAACAAAACCCACGGCCCGTTTCCCTGGCAAACAAAAGTAAGCTGCCCTGCTTCTGGATGGCAGATTGCAGGAACCACTTGCTAGTATCAAACCAGCCCGACTTGGCACTGGTGCCACCTTGGGTCTGGGAACCATCCTGCGTATCGTGGATTCTAAGGAGCCAGCCGGCCACTCCCAGCCACAGGCCCCCAAACACAAACAACGGCGCTTTTCCCTGGAAAACAAAACTCGCCTGCCAACTTTTTGATGGCAGATTGCAGGAGCAACTTGGTACTATCAAACCAGCCCGACTTGGCACTGGTGCCATCATGGGTCTGGTCACCATCCTGCCTATTGTAGCTTTCCAGGACCAGCCGGTCACTCCCAGCCATAGGCCCCCAAACACAACCCTCGGCCCGTTTCCCTGGCAAACAAAAGTAAGCTGCCCCGCTTCTGGATGGCAGATTGCAGGAGCCACTTGGTACTATCAAACCAGCCCAACTTGGAACTGGTGCCACCTTGGGTCTGGGAACCATGCTGCGTATCGCAGATTCTAAGGCGCCAGTCGGCCACTCCCAGCCACAAGCCCCCAAACACAAACAACGGCGCTTTTCTCTGGCAAACAAAACTCAACTGCCCCTCTTCTGGATGGCAAATTGCAGGACGCACTTGGTACTATCAAACCAGCCCGACTTGGCACTGGTGCCACCTTGGGTCTGGGAACCATCCTGCGTATCGATCTTTTTAATGAGACAGCCGGCCACTCCCAGCCATATGCCCCCAAACACAACCCACGGCCCTTTTCTCTGGCAAACAAAACTCAGCTGCACCGCTTCTGGATGGCAGATTGCAGGAGCCACTTGGTACTATCAAACCAGCAAGACTTGGCACTGGTGCCACCTTGGGTCTGGGAACCATCCTGCATATTGTGGATTGTCAGGAGCCAGCTGAACATTCTCGGCCACAGATCCCAATCAAAAACAACGGCCCGTTTCACAGGCAAACAAAACTCAGCTGCCCCGCTTCTGGATGGGAGATTGCAGGAGGCACTTGACACTGTGAAACCAGCCCCACTTGGCACTGGTGCCACCTTGGGTCTGGGAACCATGCTGCGTATCATGGATTTTCAGGAGCCAGCCGGCCACTCCCAGCCATAGGCCCCCAAACAAAAACCACAGCCTTTTTCTCTGGCAAACAAAATTCAGCTGCCCCACTTCTGGATGGCAGATTGCAGGAGCCACTTGGGAGTATCACACCAGCACAACATGGCACTGCTGCCACCTTGGATCTGGGAACCATCCTTCCTAACGTGGATTTTCAGGAGCCAGCCGTCCACTGCCAGCCACAGGGCCCGAAACACAAACAACAGCCTTTTTCTCTGGCAAACAAAATTCAGCTGCCCCGCTTCTGGATGGCAGATTGCAGGAACCACTTGGTACTAACAAACCAGCCCGACTTGGCACTGGTGCCACCTTGGGTCTGGGAACCATCCTGCGTATCGTGGATTCTAAGGAGCCAGCTGGCCACTCCCAGCCACAGGCCCCAAAATACACACAACGGCGCTTTTCCCTGGAAAACAAAACTCGCCTGCCAACTTTTTGATGGCAGATTGCAGGAGCCACTTGGTACTATCAAACCAGCCCAACTTGGCACTGGTGCCACCATGGGCCTGGTCACCATCCTGCCTATCGTAGCTTTTCAGGAGCCAGCCAGGCACTCCCAGCCATAGGCCCCCAGAAAAAAACCTCGGTCCGTTTCCCTGGCAAACAAAAGTAAGCTGCCCCGCTTCTGGATGGCAGATTGCAGGAGCCACTTGGTGCTATCAAACCAGCCCGACTTGGGACTGGTGCCACCTTGGGTCTGGGAACCATCCTGCGTATCCTGTGTTCTAAGGAGCCAGCCGGCCACTCCCAGCCACAGTCCCCCAAACAGAAACAACGGCGCTTTTCCCTGGAAAACAAAACTGACCTGCCAACATTTGATGGCAGATTGCAGGAGCCACTTGGTACTATCAAACCAGCCCAACTTGGCACTGGTGCCACCATGGGTCTGGTCACCATCCTGCCTATCGTAGCTTTTCAGGAGCCAGCCGGTCACTCCCAGCCATAGGTCCCCAGACAAATACCTCGGCCCGTTTCCCTGGCAAACAAAAGTAAGCTGCCCCGCTTCTGGATGGCAGATTGCAGGAGCCACTTGGTACAATCAAACCAGCCTAACTTGACACTGGTGCCACCTTGGCTCTGGGAACCATGCTGCGTAACCCGGATTCTAAGACGACAGGCAGCCACTGCCAGCCACAGGCCTCCAAACAAAATCAACGGCGCTTTTCCTGGATAACAAAACTCGCCTGACAACTTTTAGATGGCAGATTGCAGGAGCCAGTTGGTACAATCAAACCAGCCCAACTTGGCACTGGTGCCACCTTGGGTCTGGGAACCATCCTGCCTATTGTTGCTTTTCAGGAGCCAGCCGGTCACTTCTAGCCCTAGGCCCCCAGTCATAAACCTCGGCCCGTTTCCCTGGCACACAAATGTAAGCTACCCCGCTTCAGGATGGCAGATTGCAGGAGCCACTTTTCACCATCAAACCAGCCCGACGTGGCACTGGTGCCACCTTGGGTCTGGGAACCATCCTGCGTATCGTGTGTTCTAAGGAGCCAGCCGGCCACTCCCAGCCACAGTCCCCCAAACACAAACAACGGCGCTTTTCCCTGGAAAACAAAACTGGCCTGCCAACTTTTTGATGGCAGATTGCAGGAGCCACTTGGTACTATCAAACCAGCCCAACTTGGCACTGGTGCCACCATGGGTCTGGTCACCATCCTGCCTATCGTAGCTTTTCAGGAGCCAGGCGGTCACTCCCAGCCATAGGCCCCCAGACACAAACCTCGGCCCGTTTCCCTGGCAAACAAAAGTAAGCTGCCCCGCTTCTGGATGGCAGATTGCAGGTGCTATTTAGTACTATGAAACCAGCCCGACTTGGCACTGGTGCCACCTCTGGTCTGGGAACCATCCTGCCTATCGTGGATTTTCAGGGGCCAGACGGCCACTATCAGCCATATGCCCCCAAAAACAAACCACGGCCCTTTTCTCTGGTAAACAAAACTCAACTGCCCCTCTTCTGGATGGCAAATTTTAGGACGCACTTTGTACTACGAAAACCGCCCGACTTGGCACTGGTGCCACCTTGGGTCAGGGAACCATCCTGCCTATCGTAGCTTTTCAGGAGCCAGCCGGTCACTCCCAGCCATAGGTCCCCAGACAAATACCTCGGCCCGTTTCCCTGGCAAACAAAAGTAAGCTGCCCCGCTTCTGGATGGCAGATTGCAGGAGCCACTTGCTACTATCAAACCAGCCCAACTTGACACTGGTGCCACCTTGGCTCTGGGAACCATGCTGCGTAACCCGGATTCTAAGACGACAGGCAGCCACTGCCAGCCACAGGCCTCCAAACAAAATCAACGGCGCTTTTCCATGGAAAACAAAACTCGCCTGACAACTTTTAGATGGCAGATTGCAGGAGCCAGTTGGTACCATCAAACCAGCCCAACTTGGCACTGGTGCCACCTTGGGTCTGGGAACCATCCTGCCTATCGTAGCTTTTCAGGAGCCAGCCGGTCACTCTCAGCCATAGGCCCCAAACACAAACCACGGCCTTTTTCTCTGGCAAACAAAATTCAGCTGCCCCGCTTCTGGATGGCAGATTGCAGGAACCACTTGGTACTAACAAACCAGCCCGACTTGGCACTGGTGCCACCTTGGGTCTGGGAACCATCCTGCGTATCGTGGATTCTAAGGAGCCAGCTGGCCACTCCCAGCCACAGGCCCCAAAATACACACAACGGCGCTTTTCCCTGGAAAACAAAACTCGCCTGCCAACTTTTTGATGGCAGATTGCAGGAGCCACTTGGTACTATCAAACCAGCCCAACTTGGCACTGGTGCCACCATGGGTCTGGTCACCATCCTGCCTATCGTAGCTTTTCAGGAGCCAGCCGGTCACTCCCAGCCATAGGCCCCCAGACACAAACCTCGGCCTGTTTCCCTGGCACACAAAAGTAAGCTACCGCACTCCTGGATGGCAGATTGCAGGAGCCACTTGGTACTATCAAACCAGCCCAACTTGGCACTGGTGCCACCTTGGCTCTGGGAACCATGCTGCGTAACCCGGATTCTAAGACGACAGGCAGCCACTGCCAGCCACAGGCCTCCAAACAAAATCAACGGCGCTTTTCCCTGGAAAACAAAACTCGCCTGACAACTTTTTGATGGCAGATTGCAGGAGCCAGTTGGTACCATCAAACCAGCCCAACTTGGCACTGGTGCCACCTTGGGTCTGGGAACCATCCTGCCTATTGTTGCTTTTCAGGAGCCAGCCGGTCACTCCTAGCCCTAGGCCCCCAGTCATAAACCTCGGCCCGTTTCCCTGGCACACAAAAGTAAGCTGCCCCGCTTCAGGATGGCAGATTGCAGGAGCCACTTTTCACCATCAAACCAGCCCGACGTGGCACTGGTGCCACCTTGGGTCTGGGAACCATCCTGCGTATCGTGTGTTCTAAGGAGCCAGCCGGCCACTCCCACCAACAGTCCCCCAAACACAAACAACGGCGCTTTTCCCTGGAAAACAAAACTCGCCTGACAACTTTTTGATGGCAGATTGCAGGAGCCACTTGGTACTATCAAACCAGCCCAACTTGGCACTGGTGCCACCATGGGTCTGGTCACCATCCTGCCTATCGTAGCTTTTCAGGAGCCAGGCGGTCACTCCCAGCCATAGGCCCCCAGACACAAACCTCGGCCCGTTTCCCTGGCAAACAAAAGTAAGCTGCCCCGCTTCTGCATGGCAGATTGCAGGTGCTATTTAGTACTATCAAACCAGCCCGACTTGGCACTGGTGCCACCTCTGGTCTGGGAACCATCCTGCCTATCGTGGATTTTCAGGCGCCAGACGGCCACTATCAGCCATATGCCCCCAAAAACAAACCACGGCCCTTTTCTCTGGTAAACAAAACTCAACTGCCCCTCTTCTGGATGGCAAATTTTAGGACGCACTTTGTACTACGAAAACCGCCCGACTTGGCACTGGTGCCACCTTGGGTCAGGGAAACATCCTGCCTATCGTAGCTTTTTAAGGAGCCAGCAGGCCACGCCCAGCCATATAGCCCCAAAAACAAACCACGGACCATTTCTCTTGGAAACAAAAATCCGCTGCCCCGCGTCAGGATGGCAGATTGCAGGAGCCACGTTGCACCATCAAACCACCCCGACTTGGCACTGGTGCCATCTTGGATCTGGGAACCATCCTGCCTATCGTAGCTTTTCAGGAGCCAGCCGGTTACTCCCAGCCATAGGCCCCCAGACAGAAAGCTCTGCCCGTTTCCCTGGCAAACAAAAGTAAGCTACCCCGCTTCTGGATGGCAGATTGCAGGAGCCACTTGGTACTATCAAACCAGCCCAACTTGACACTGGTGCCACTTTGGGTCTGGGAACCATGCTGCGTAACGTAGATTCTAAGGCGCCAGGCGGCCACTCCCAGCCACAGGCCCCCAAATACAAACAACGGCGCTTTTCCCTGGAAAACAAAACTCGCCTGCCAGCTTTTTGATGGCAGATTGCAGGAGCCACTTGGTACTATCAAATCATCCCAACTTGGCACTGGTGCCACTATGGGTCTGGGAACCATCCTGCCAATTGTACCATTTCAGGAGCCAGCCGGTCACTCCCAGCCATAGGCCCCCATCACAAACCTCGGACCGTTTCCCTGGCAAACAAAATTAAGCTGCCCCGATTCTGGATGGCAGATTGCAGGAGCCACTTGGTAGTGTCAAAACAGCCCGACTTGGCACTGGTGCCACCTTGGGTCTGGGAACCATCCTGCGTATCGTGGATTCTAAGCAGCCACCCGGCCACTCTGTGCCACAGGCGCCCAAACACAAACAACGGCGCTTTTCCCTGGAAAACAAAACTCGCCTGCCAACATTTTGATGGCAGATTGCAGGAGCCACTTGGTACTATCAAACCAGCCCAACTTGGCACTGGTGCCACCATGGGTCTGGTCACCATCCTGCCTATCGTAGCTTTTCAGGAGCCAGCCGGTCACTCCCAGCCATAAACCCCCAGACACAAACCTCGGCCCGTTTCCCTGGAAAACAAAAGTAAGCACCCCCGATTCTGGATGGCAGATTGCAGGAGCCACTTGGTAGTATCAAATTAGCCCAACTTGGCACCGGTGCCATCATGGGTCTTGTAAACATCCTGCCTATCTTAGCTTTTCAGGAGCCGGCCGGTCACTCCCTGCCATAGGCCCCCAGAGAAATACCTCGGCCCGTTTCCCTGGCAAACAAAAGTATGCTGCCCCTCTTCTGGATGGCAGATTGCAGGAACCACTTGCTACTATCAAACCAGCCCAACTTGGCACTTGTGCCACCTTGGCTCTGGGAACCATGCTGCGTAACGTAGATTCTAAGAGGACAGGCGGACACTCCCAGCCACAGGCCTCTAAACAAAAACAACGGCGCGTTACCCTGGAAAACAAAACTCGCCTGCCAACTTTTTGATGGCAGATTGCAGGAGCCACTTGGTACTATCAAACCAGCCCAACTTGGCACTGGTGCCACCATGGGTCTGGTCACCATCCTGCCTATCGTAGCTTTTCAGGAGCCAGCCGGTCACTCCCAGCCATAGGCCCCCAGACAAATACCTCGGCCCTTTTCCCTGGCAAACAAATGTAAGCTGCCCCGCTTCTGGATGGCAGATTGCAGGAGCCACATGGTACTACGAAAACAGCCCGACTTGGCAGTGATGCCACCTTGGGTCAGGGAACCATCCTGCGTATCGATGTTTTTAAGGAGTCAGCCGGCAACGTCCAGCCATATACCCCCAAAAAAAACCCACGGAACTTTTCTCCAGCAAGCAAATATCCGCTGCCCCGCGTCTGGATGGCAGATTGCAGGAGCTATTTAGTATTATCAAACCAGCCCGACTTGGCACTGGTGCCACCATCGGTCTGGTCACCATCCTGCCTATCGTAGCTTTTCAGGAGCCAGCCGGTCACTCTCAGCCATAGGCCCCAAACACAAACCACGGCCCTTTTCTCTGGAAAACAAAACTCAACTGCCCCTCTTCTGGATGGCAGATTGCAGGAGCCACTGGGTACTATGAAACCAGCCCGACTTGGCACTGGTGCCACCTTGGGTCTGGGAACCATGCTGCGTATCATGGATTTTCAGGAGCCAGCCGTCCACTGCCAGCCACAGGCCCCGAAACACAAACAACAGCCTTTTTCTCTGGCAAACAAAATTCAGCTGCCCCGCTTCTGGATGGCAGATTGCAGGAACCACTTGGTACTAACAAACCAGCCCGACTTGGCACTGGTGCCACCTTGGGTCTGGGAACCATCCTGCGTATCGTGGATTCTAAGGAGCCAGCTGGCCACTCCCAGCCACAGGCCCCAAAACACACACAACGGCGCTTTTCACTGGAAAACAAAACTCGCCTGCCAACTTTTTGATGGCAGATTGCAGGAGCCACTTGGTACTATCAAACCAGCCCAACTTGGCACTGGTGCCACCATGGGTCTGGTCACCATCCTGCCTATCGTAGCTTTTCAGGAGCCAGCCGGTCACTCCCAGCCATAGGCCCCCAGACACAAAGCTCGGACCGTTTCCCTGGCAAACAAAAGTAAGCTGCCCCGCTTCTGGATGGCAGATTGCAGGATCCACTTGTTATTATCAAACCAGCCCGACTTGGTACTGGTGCCACCTCTGGTCTGGGTACCATCCTGGGTATCGTGGATCCTAAGGAGCCAGCCGGCCACTCCCAGCCACAGGCCCCCAAACAAAAACAACGGCGATTTTCCCTGGAAAACAAAACTCGCCTGACAACTTTTTGATGGCAGATTGCAGGAACCACTTGGTACTATCAAACCAGCCCAACTTGGCACTGGTGCCACCTTGGGTCTGGGAACCATGCTGCGTATTGTGGATTCTAAGGAGCCAGCCGGCCACTCCAGCCACAGGCCCGCAGACACAAACAACGGCGCTTTTCCCTGGAAAACAAAACTCGCCTGCCAACATTTTGATGGCAGATTGCAGGAGCCACTTGGTACTATGAAATCAGCCGAACATGGCACTGGTGCCACCATGGGTCTGGTCACCATCCTGCCTATCGTAGCTTTTCAGGAGCCAGCCGGCCACTCCCAGCCACAGTCCCCCAAACACAAACAACGGCGCTTTTCCCTGGAAAACAAAACTGGCCTGCCAACTTTTTGATGGCAGATTGCAGGAGCCACTTGGTACTATCAAACCAGCCCAACTTGGCACTGGTGCCACCATGGGTCTGGTCACCATCCTGCCTATCGTAGCTTTTCAGGAGCCAGGCGGTCACTCCCAGCCATAGGCCCCCAGACACAAACCTCGGCCCGTTTCCCTGGCAAACAAAAGTAAGCTGCCCCGCTTCTGCATGGCAGATTGCAGGTGCTATTTAGTACTATCAAACCAGCCCGACTTGGGACTGGTGCCACCTTGGCTGTGGGAACCATGCTGCGTAACCCGGATTCTAAGACGACAGGCAGCCACTGCCAGCCACAGGCCTCCAAACAAAATCAACGGCGCTTTTCCATGGAAAACAAAACTCGCCTGACAACTTTTAGATGGCAGATTGCAGGAGCCAGTTGGTACCATCAAACCAGCCCAACTTGGCACTGGTGCCACCTTGGGTCTGGGAACCATCCTGCCTATCGTAGCTTTTCAGGAGCCAGCCGGTCACTCTCAGCCATAGGCCCCAAACACAAACCACGGCCTTTTTCTCTGGCAAACAAAATTCAGCTGCCCCGCTTCTGGATGGCAGATTGCAGGAACCACTTGGTACTAACAAACCAGCCCGACTTGGCACTGGTGCCACCTTGGGTCTGGGAACCATCCTGCGTATCGTGGATTCTAAGGAGCCAGCTGGCCACTCCCAGCCACAGGCCCCAAAATACACACAACGGCGCTTTTCCCTGGAAAACAAAACTCGCCTGCCAACGTTTTGATGGCAGATTGCAGGAGCCACTTGGTACTATCAAACCAGCCCAACTTGGCACTGGTGCCACCATGGGTCTGGTCACCATCCTGCCTATCGTAGCTTTTCAGGAGCCAGCCGGTCACTCCCAGCCATAGGCCCCCAGACACAAACCTCGGCCTGTTTCCCTGGCACACAAAAGTAAGCTACCGCACTTCTGGATGGCAGATTGCAGGAGCCACTTTCCACCATCAAACCAGCCCGACTTGGTACTGGTGCCACCTCTGGTCTGGGTACCATCCTGGGTATCGTGGATCCTAAGGAGCCAGCCGGCCACTCCCAGCCACAGGCCCCCAAACAAAAACAACGGCGATTTTCCCTGGAAAACAAAACTCGCCTGACAACTTTTTGATGGCAGATTGCAGGAGCCAGTTGGTACCATCAAACCAGCCCAACTTGGCACTGGTGCCACCTTGGGTCTGGGAACCATCCTGCCTATTGTTGCTTTTCAGGAGCCAGCCGGTCACTCCTAGCCCTAGGCCCCCAGTCATAAACCTCGGCCCGTTTCCCTGGCACACAAAAGTAAGCTGCCCCGCTTCAGGATGGCAGATTGCAGGAGCCACTTTTCACCATCAAACCAGCCCGACGTGGCACTGGTGCCACCTTGGGTCTGGGAACCATCCTGCGTATCGTGTGTTCTAAGGAGCCAGCCGGCCACTCCCACCAACAGTCCCCCAAACACAAACAACGGCGCTTTTCCCTGGAAAACAAAACTCGCCTGACAACTTTTTGATGGCAGATTGCAGGAGCCACTTGGTACTATCAAACCAGCCCAACTTGGCACTGGTGCCACCATGGGTCTGGTAACCATCCTGCCTATCGTAGCTTTTCAGGAGCCAGGCGGTCACTCCCAGCCATAGGCCCCCAGACACAAACCTCGGCCCGTTTCCCTGGCAAACAAAAGTAAGCTGCCCCGCTTCTGCATGGCAGATTGCAGGTGCTATTTAGTACTATCAAACCAGCCCGACTTGGCACTGGTGCCACCTCTGGTCTGGGAACCATCCTGCCTATCGTGGATTTTTAGGCGCCAGACGGCCACTATCAGCCATATGCCCCCAAAAACAAACCACGGCCCTTTTCTCTGGTAAACAAAACTCAACTGCCCCTCTTCTGGATGGCAAATTTTAGGACGCACTTTGTACTACGAAAACCGCCCGACTTGGCACTGGTGCCACCTTGGGTCAGGGAAACATCCTGCCTATCGTAGCTTTTTAAGGAGCCAGCAGGCCACGCCCAGCCATATAGCCCCAAAAACAAACCACGGACCATTTCTCTTGGAAACAAAAATCCGCTGCCCCGCGTCAGGATGGCAGATTGCAGGAGCCACGTTGCACCATCAAACCACCCCGACTTGGCACTGGTGCCATCTTGGATCTGGGAACCATCCTGCCTATCGTAGCTTTTCAGGAGCCAGCCGGTTACTCCCAGCCATAGGCCCCCAGACAGAAAGCTCTGCCCGTTTCCCTGGCAAACAAAAGTAAGCTACCCCGCTTCTGGATGGCAGATTGCAGGAGCCACTTGGTACTATCAAACCAGCCCAACTTGACACTGGTGCCACTTTGGGTCTGGGAACCATGCTGCGTAACGTAGATTCTAAGGCGCCAGGCGGCCACTCCCAGCCACAGGCCCCCAAATACAAACAACGGCGCTTTTCCCTGGAAAACAAAACTCGCCTGCCAGCTTTTTGATGGCAGATTGCAGGAGCCACTTGGTAGTATCAAATCATCCCAACTTGGCACTGGTGCCACTATGGGTCTGGGAACCATCCTGCCAATTGTACCATTTCAGGAGCCAGCCGGTCACTCCCAGCCATAGGCCCCCATCACAAACCTCGGACCGTTTCCCTGGCAAACAAAATTAAGCTGCCCCGATTCTGGATGGCAGATTGCAGGAGCCACTTGGTAGTGTCAAAACAGCCCGACTTGGCACTGGTGCCACCTTGGGTCTGGGAACCATCCTGCGTATCGTGGATTCTAAGCAGCCACCCGGCCACTCTGTGCCACAGGCGCCCAAACACAAACAACGGCGCTTTTCCCTGGAAAACAAAACTCGCCTGCCAACATTTTGATGGCAGATTGCAGGAGCCACTTGGTACTATCAAACCAGCCCAACTTGGCACTGGTGCCACCATGGGTCTGGTCACCATCCTGCCTATCGTAGCTTTTCAGGAGCCAGCCGGTCACTCCCAGCCATAAACCCCCAGACACAAACCTCGGCCCGTTTCCCTGGAAAACAAAAGTAAGCACCCCCGATTCTGGATGGCAGATTGCAGGAGCCACTTGGTAGTATCAAATTAGCCCAACTTGGCACCGGTGCCATCATGGGTCTTGTAAACATCCTGCCTATCTTAGCTTTTCAGGAGCCGGCCGGTCACTCCCTGCCATAGGCCCCCAGAGAAATACCTCGGCCCGTTTCCCTGGCAAACAAAAGTAAGCTGCCCCTCTTCTGGATGGCAGATTGCAGGAACCACTTGCTACTATCAAACCAGCCCAACTTGGCACTTGTGCCACCTTGGCTCTGGGAACCATGCTGCGTAACGTAGATTCTAAGAGGACAGGCGGACACTCCCAGCCACAGGCCTCTAAACAAAAACAACGGCGCGTTACCCTGGAAAACAAAACTCGCCTGCCAACTTTTTGATGGCAGATTGCAGGAGCCACTTGGTACTATCAAACCAGCCCAACTTGGCACTGGTGCCACCATGGGTCTGGTCACCATCCTGCCTATCGTAGCTTTTCAGGAGCCAGCCGGTCACTCCCAGCCATAGGCCCCCAGACAAATACCTCGGCCCTTTTCCCTGGCAAACAAATGTAAGCTGCCCCGCTTCTGGATGGCAGATTGCAGGAGCCACATGGTACTACGAAAACAGCCCGACTTGGCAGTGATGCCACCTTGGGTCAGGGAACCATCCTGCGTATCGATGTTTTTAAGGAGTCAGCCGGCAACGTCCAGCCATATACCCCCAAAAAAAACCCACGGAACTTTTCTCCAGCAAGCAAATATCCGCTGCCCCGCTTCTGGATGGCAGATTGCAGGAGCTATTTAGTATTATCAAACCAGCCCGACTTGGCACTGGTGCCACCATCGGTCTGGTCACCATCCTGCCTATCGTAGCTTTTCAGGAGCCAGCCGGTCACTCTCAGCCATAGGCCCCAAACACAAACCACGGCCCTTTTCTCTGGAAAACAAAATTCAACTGCCCCTCTTCTGGATGGCAGATTGCAGGAGCCACTGGGTACTATGAAACCAGCCCGACTTGGCACTGGTGCCACCTTGGGTCTGGGAACCATGCTGCGTATCATGGATTTTCAGGAGCCAGCCGTCCACTGCCAGCCACAGGCCCCGAAACACAAACAACAGCCTTTTTCTCTGGCAAACAAAATTCAGCTGCCCCGCTTCTGGATGGCAGATTGCAGGAACCACTTGGTACTAACAAACCAGCCCGACTTGGCACTGGTGCCACCTTGGGTCTGGGAACCATCCTGCGTATCGTGGATTCTAAGGAGCCAGCTGGCCACTCCCAGCCACAGGCCCCAAAACACACACAACGGCGCTTTTCACTGGAAAACAAAACTCGCCTGCCAACTTTTTGATGGCAGATTGCAGGAGCCACTTGGTACTATCAAACCAGCCCAACTTGGCACTGGTGCCACCATGGGTCTGGTCACCATCCTGCCTATCGTAGCTTTTCAGGAGCCAGCCGGTCACTCCCAGCCATAGGCCCCCAGACACAAAGCTCGGACCGTTTCCCTGGCAAACAAAAGTAAGCTGCCCCGCTTCTGGATGGCAGATTGCAGGATCCACTTGTTATTATCAAACCAGCCCGACTTGGTACTGGTGCCACCTCTGGTCTGGGTACCATCCTGGGTATCGTGGATCCTAAGGAGCCAGCCGGCCACTCCCAGCCACAGGCCCCCAAACAAAAACAACGGCGATTTTCCCTGGAAAACAAAACTCGCCTGACAACTTTTTGATGGCAGATTGCAGGAACCACTTGGTACTATCAAACCAGCCCAACTTGGCACTGGTGCCACCTTGGGTCTGGGAACCATGCTGCGTATTGTGGATTCTAAGGAGCCAGCCGGCCACTCCAGCCACAGGCCCGCAGACACAAACAACGGCGCTTTTCCCTGGAAAACAAAACTCGCCTGCCAACATTTTGATGGCAGATTGCAGGAGCCACTTGGTACTATGAAATCAGCCGAACATGGCACTGGTGCCACCATGGGTCTGGTCACCATCCTGCCTATCGTAGCTTTTCAGGAGCCAGCCGGCCACTCCCAGCCACAGTCCCCCAAACACAAACAACGGCGCTTTTCCCTGGAAAACAAAACTGGCCTGCCAACTTTTTGATGGCAGATTGCAGGAGCCACTTGGTACTATCAAACCAGCCCAACTTGGCACTGGTGCCACCATGGGTCTGGTCACCATCCTGCCTATCGTAGCTTTTCAGGAGCCAGGCGGTCACTCCCAGCCATAGGCCCCCAGACACAAACCTCGGCCCGTTTCCCTGGCAAACAAAAGTAAGCTGCCCCGCTTCTGCATGGCAGATTGCAGGTGCTATTTAGTACTATCAAACCAGCCCGACTTGGCACTGGTGCCACCTCTGGTCTGGGAACCATCCTGCCTATCGTGGATTTTCAGGGGCCAGACGGCCACTATCAGCCATATGCCCCCAAAAACAAACCACGGCCCTTTTCTCTGGTAAACAAAACTCAACTGCCCCTCTTCTGGATGGCAAATTTTAGGACGCACTTTGTACTACGAAAACCGCCCGACTTGGCACTGGTGCCACCTTGGGTCAGGGAACCATCCTGCCTATCGTAGCTTTTCAGGAGCCAGCCGGTCACTCCCAGCCATAGGTCCCCAGACAAATACCTCGGCCCGTTTCCCTGGCAAACAAAAGTAAGCTGCCCCGCTTCTGGATGGCAGATTGCAGGAGCCACTTGGTACTATCAAACCAGCCCAACTTGACACTGGTGCCACCTTGGCTCTGGGAACCATGCTGCGTAACCCGGATTCTAAGACGACAGGCAGCCACTGCCAGCCACAGGCCTCCAAACAAAATCAACGGCGCTTTTCCCTGGAAAACAAAACTCGCCTGACAACTTTTAGATGGCAGATTGCAGGAGCCAGTTGGTACCATCAAACCAGCCCAACTTGGCACTGGTGCCACCTTGGGTCTGGGAACCATCCTGCCTATCGTAGCTTTTCAGGAGCCAGCCGGTCACTCTCAGCCATAGGCCCCAAACACAAACCACGGCCTTTTTCTCTGGCAAACAAAATTCAGCTGCCCCGCTTCTGGATGGCAGATTGCAGGAACCACTTGGTACTAACAATCCAGCCCGACTTGGCACTGGTGCCACCTTGGGTCTGGGAACCATCCTGCGTATCGTGGATTCTAAGGAGCCAGCTGGCCACTCCCAGCCACAGGCCCCAAAACACACACAACGGCGCTTTTCCCTGGAAAACAAAACTCGCCTGCCAACTTTTTGATGGCAGATTGCAGGAGCCACTTGGTACTATCAAACCAGCCCAACTTGGCACTGGTGCCACCATGGGTCTGGTCACCATCCTGCCTATCGTAGCTTTTCAGGAGCCAGCCGGTCACTCCCAGCCATAGGCCCCCAGACACAAACCTCGGCCTGTTTCCCTGGCACACAAAAGTAAGCTACCGCACTTCTGGATGGCAGATTGCAGGAGCCACTTTGCACCATCAAACCAGCCCAACTTGGCACTGGTGCCACCTTGGCTCTGGGAACCATGCTGCGTAACCCGGATTCTAAGACGACAGGCAGCCACTGCCAGCCACAGGCCTCCAAACAAAATCAACGGCGCTTTTCCCTGGAAAACAAAACTCGCCTGACAACTTTTAGATGGCAGATTGCAGGAGCCAGTTGGTACTATCAAACCAGACCAACTTGGCACTGGTGCCACCTTGGGTCTGGGAACCATCCTGCCTATTGTTGCTTTTCAGGAGCCAGCCGGTCACTCCTAGCCCTAGGCCCCCAGTCATAAACCTCGGCCCGTTTCCCTGGCACACAAAAGTAAGCTGCCCCGCTTCAGGATGGCAGATTGCAGGAGCCACTTTTCACCATCAAACCAGCCCGACGTGGCACTGGTGCCACCTTGGGTCTGGGAACCATCCTGCGTATCGTGTGTTCTAAGGAGCCAGCCGGCCACTCCCACCAACAGTCCCCCAAACACAAACAACGGCGCTTTTCCCTGGAAAACAAAACTCGCCTGACAACTTTTTGATGGCAGATTGCAGGAGCCACTTGGTACTATCAAACCAGCCCAACTTGGCACTGGTGCCACCATGGGTCTGGTCACCATCCTGCCTATCGTAGCTTTTCAGGAGCCAGGCGGTCACTCCCAGCCATAGGCCCCCAGACACAAACCTCGGCCCGTTTCCCTGGCAAACAAAAGTAAGCTGCCCCGCTTCTGCATGGCAGATTGCAGGTGCTATTTAGTACTATCAAACCAGCCCGACTTGGCACTGGTGCCACCTCTGGTCTGGGAACCATCCTGCCTATCGTGGATTTTCAGGCGCCAGACGGCCACTATCAGCCATATGCCCCCAAAAACAAACCACGGCCCTTTTCTCTGGTAAACAAAACTCAACTGCCCCTCTTCTGGATGGCAAATTTTAGGACGCACTTTGTACTACGAAAACCGCCCGACTTGGCACTGGTGCCACCTTGGGTCAGGGAACCATCCTGCCTATCGTAGCTTTTTAAGGAGCCAGCAGGCCACGCCCAGCCATATAGCCCCAAAAACAAACCACGGACCATTTCTCTTGGAAACAAAAATCCGCTGCCCCGCGTCAGGATGGCAGATTGCAGGAGCCACGTTGCACCATCAAACCACCCCGACTTGGCACTGGTGCCATCTTGGATCTGGGAACCATCCTGCCTATCGTAGCTTTTCAGGAGCCAGCCGGTTACTCCCAGCCATAGGCCCCCAGACAGAAAGCTCTGCCCGTTTCCCTGGCAAACAAAAGTAAGCTACCCCGCTTCTGGATGGCAGATTGCAGGAGCCACTTGGTACTATCAAACCAGCCCAACTTGACACTGGTGCCACTTTGGGTCTGGGAACCATGCTGCGTAACGTAGATTCTAAGGCGCCAGGCGGCCACTCCCAGCCACAGGCCCCCAAATACAAACAACGGCGCTTTTCCCTGGAAAACAAAACTCGCCTGCCAGCTTTTTGATGGCAGATTGCAGGAGCCACTTGGTACTATCAAATCATCCCAACTTGGCACTGGTGCCACTATGGGTCTGGGAACCATCCTGCCAATTGTACCATTTCAGGAGCCAGCCGGTCACTCCCAGCCATAGGCCCCCATCACAAACCTCGGACCGTTTCCCTGGCAAACAAAATTAAGCTGCCCCGATTCTGGATGGCAGATTGCAGGAGCCACTTGGTAGTGTCAAAACAGCCCGACTTGGCACTGGTGCCACCTTGGGTCTGGGAACCATCCTGCGTATCGTGGATTCTAAGCAGCCACCCGGCCACTCCGTGCCACAGGCGCCCAAACACAAACAACGGCGCTTTTCCCTGGAAAACAAAACTCGCCTGCCAACATTTTGATGGCAGATTGCAGGAGCCACTTGGTACTATCAAACCAGCCCAACTTGGCACTGGTGCCACCATGGGTCTGGTCACCATCCTGCCTATCGTAGCTTTTCAGGAGCCAGCCGGTCACTCCCAGCCATAAACCCCCAGACACAAACCTCGGCCCGTTGCCCTGGAAAACAAAAGTAAGCACCCCCGATTCTGGATGGCAGATTGCAGGAGCCACTTGGTAGTATCAAATTAGCCCAACTTGGCACTGGTGCCATCATGGGTCTGGTAAACATCCTGCCTATCTTAGGTTTTCAGGAGCCGGCCGGTCACTCCCTGCCATAGGCCCCCAGAGAAATACCTCGGCCCGTTTCCCTGGCAAACAAAAGTAAGCTGCCCCTCTTCTGGATGGCAGATTGCAGGAACCACTTGCTACTATCAAACCAGCCCAACTAGGCACTGGTGCCACCTTGGCTCTGGGATCCATGCTGCGTAACGTAGATTCTAAGAGGACAGGCGGACACTCCCAGCCACAGGCCTCTAAACAAAAACAACGGCGCGTTACCCTGGAAAACAAAACTCGCCTGCCAACTTTTTGATGGCAGATTGCAGGAGCCACTTGGTACTATCAAACCAGCCCAACTTGGCACTGGTGCCACCATGGGTCTGGTCACCATCCTGCCTATCGTAGATTTTCAGGAGCCAGCCGGTCACTCCCAGCCATAGGCCCCCAGACAAATACCTCGGCCCGTTTCCCTGGCAAACAAATGTAAGCTGCCCCGCTTCTGGATGGCAGATTGCAGGAGCCACATGGTACTACGAAAACAGCCCGACTTGGCAGTGATGCCACCTTGGGTCAGGGAACCATCCTGCGTATCGATGTTTTTAAGGAGTCAGCCGGCAACGTCCAGCCATATACCCCCAAAAAAAACCCACGGAACTTTTCTCCAGCAAGCAAAAATCCGCTGCCCCGCGTCTGGATGGCAGATTGCAGGAGCTATTTAGTATTATCAAACCAGCCCGACTTGGCACTGGTGCCACCATCGGTCTGGTCACCATCCTGCCTATCGTAGCTTTTCAGGAGCCAGCCGGTCACTCTCAGCCATAGGCCCCAAACACAAACCACGGCCCTTTTCTCTGGAAAACAAAATTCAACTGCCCCTCTTCTGGATGGCAGATTGCAGGAGCCACTGGGTACTATGAAACCAGCCCGACTTGGCACTGGTGCCACCTTGGGTCTGGGAACCATGCTGCGTATCATGGATTTTCAGGAGCCAGCCGTCCACTGCCAGCCACAGGCCCCGAAACACAAACAACAGCCTTTTTCTCTGGCAAACAAAATTCAGCTGCCCCGCTTCTGGATGGCAGATTGCAGGAACCACTTGGTACTAACAAACCAGCCCGACTTGGCACTGGTGCCACCTTGGGTCTGGGAACCATCCTGCGTATCCTGTGTTCTAAGGAGCCAGCTGGCCACTCCCAGCCACAGGCCCCAAAACACACACAACGGCGCTTTTCACTGGAAAACAAAACTCGCCTGCCAACTTTTTGATGGCAGATTGCAGGAGCCACTTGGTACTATCAAACCAGCCCAACTTGGCACTGGTGCCACCATGGGTCTGGTCACCATCCTGCCTATCGTAGCTTTTCAGGAGCCAGCCGGTCACTCCCAGCCATAGGCCCCCAGACACAAAGCTCGGACCGTTTCCCTGGCAAACAAAAGTAAGCTGCCCCGCTTCTGGATGGCAGATTGCAGGATCCACTTGTTATTATCAAACCAGCCCGACTTGGTACTGGTGCCACCTCTGGTCTGGGTACCATCCTGGGTATCGTGGATCCTAAGGAGCCAGCCGGCCACTCCCAGCCACAGGCCCCCAAACAAAAACAACGGCGATTTTCCCTGGAAAACAAAACTCGCCTGACAACTTTTTGATGGCAGATTGCAGGAACCACTTGGTACTATCAAACCAGCCCAACTTGGCACTGGTGCCACCTTGGGTCTGGGAACCATGCTGCGTATTGAGGATTCTAAGGAGCCAGCCGGCCACTCCAGCCACAGGCCCGCAGACACAAACAACGGCGCTTTTCCCTGGAAAACAAAACTCGCCTGCCAACTTTTTGATGGCAGATTGCAGGAGCCACTTGGTACTATGAAATCAGCCGAACATGGCACTGGTGCCACCATGGGTCTGGTCACCATCCTGCCTATCGTAGCTTTTCAGGAGCCAGCCGGTCACTCCCTGCCATAGGCCCCGAGACACAAAGCTCGGCCCGTTTCCCTGGCAAACAAAAGTAAGCTGCCCCGCTTCTGGATGGTAGATTGCAGGAACCATTTGCTACAATCAAACCAGCCCAACTTGGCACTGGTGCCACCTCAGGTCTGGGTACCATCCTGCGTATCGTGTGTTCTAAGGAGCCAGCCGGCCACTCCCAGCCACAGGCCCCCAAACACAAACAACGGCGCTTTTCCCTGGAAAACAAAACTCGCCTGCCAACATTTTGATGGCAGATTGCAGGAGCCACTTGGTACTATCAAACCAGCCCAACTTGGCACTGGTGCCACCATGGGTCTGGTCACCATCCTGCCTATCGTAGTTTCTCAGGAGCCAGCCGGTCACTCCCAGCCATAGGCCCCCAGACAAAAACCTCGGCCCTTTTCCCTGGCAAACAAAAGTAAGTTAACCCGCTTCTGGATGGCAGATTGCAGGAGCCACTTTTCACCATCAAACTAGCCCGACTTGGCACTGGTGTCACCTCTGGTCTGGGAACCATCCTGCCTGTCGTGGATTCTAATTAGCCAGCCGGCCACTCCCAGCCACAGGCCCCCAAACACAAACAACGGCGCTTTTCCTTGGGAAACAAAACTCGCCTGCCAACTTTTTGATGGCAGATTGCAGGAGCCACTTGGTACTATCAAACCAGCCCAACTTGGCACTGGTGCCACCATGGGTCTGGTCACAATCCTGCCTATCGTAGCCTTTCAGGAGCCAGCCGGTCACTCCCAGCCATAGGCCCCCAGACACAAACCTCGGCCCGTTTCCCTGGCAAACAAAAGTAAGCTGCCACGCTTCTGGATGGCAGATTGCAGGAAACACTTGGTACTACCAAACCAGCCCAACTTGGGACTGGTGCCACCTTGGGTCTGGGAACCATCCTGCGTATCGTGGATTCTAAGGAGCCAGCCGGCCACTCCCAGCCACAGGCCCCCAAACACAAACAACGACGCTTTTCCCTGGAAAACAAAACTCGCCTGCCAACTTTTTGATGGCAGATTGCAGGAGCCACTTGGTACTATCAAACCAGCCCAACTTGGCACTGGTGCCACCATGGGTCTGGTCACCATCCTGCCTATCGTAGCTTTTCAGGAGCCAGCCGGTCACTCCCAGCCATAGGCCCCCAGACAAATACCTCGGCCCTTTTCCCTGGCAAACAAATGTAAGCTGCCCCGCTTCTGGATGGCAGATTGCAGGAGCCACATGGTACTACGAAAACAGCCCGACTTGGCAGTGATGCCACCTTGGGTCAGGGAACCATCCTGCGTATCGATGTTTTTAAGGAGTCAGCCGGCAACGTCCAGCCATATACCCCCAAAAAAAACCCACGGAACTTTTCTCCAGCAAGCAAAAATCCGCTGCCCCGCGTCTGGATGGCAGATTGCAGGAGCTATTTAGTATTATCAAACCAGCCCGACTTGGCACTGGTGCCACCATCGGTCTGGTCACCATCCTGCCTATCGTAGCTTTTCAGGAGCCAGCCGGTCACTCTCAGCCATAGGCCCCAAACACAAACCACGGCCCTTTTCTCTGGAAAACAAAATTCAACTGCCCCTCTTCTGGATGGCAGATTGCAGGAGCCACTGGGTACTATGAAACCAGCCCGACTTGGCACTGGTGCCACCTTGGGTCTGGGAACCATGCTGCGTATCATGGATTTTCAGGAGCCAGCCGTCCACTGCCAGCCACAGGCCCCGAAACACAAACAACAGCCTTTTTCTCTGGCAAACAAAATTCAGCTGCCCCGCTTCTGGATGGCAGATTGCAGGAACCACTTGGTACTAACAAACCAGCCCGACTTGGCACTGGTGCCACCTTGGGTCTGGGAACCATCCTGCGTATCGTGGATTCTAAGGAGCCAGCTGGCCACTCCCAGCCACAGGCCCCAAAACACACACAACGGCGCTTTTCACTGGAAAACAAAACTCGCCTGCCAACTTTTTGATGGCAGATTGCAGGAGCCACTTGGTACTATCAAACCAGCCCAACTTGGCACTGGTGCCACCATGGGTCTGGTCACCATCCTGCCTATCGTAGCTTTTCAGGAGCCAGCCGGTCACTCCCAGCCATAGGCCCCCAGACACAAAGCTCGGACCGTTTCCCTGGCAAACAAAAGTAAGCTGCCCCGCTTCTGGATGGCAGATTGCAGGATCCACTTGTTATTATCAAACCAGCCCGACTTGGTACTGGTGCCACCTCTGGTCTGGGTACCATCCTGGGTATCGTGGATCCTAAGGAGCCAGCCGGCCACTCCCAGCCACAGGCCCCCAAACAAAAACAACGGCGATTTTCCCTGGAAAACAAAACTCGCCTGACAACTTTTTGATGGCAGATTGCAGGAACCACTTGGTACTATCAAACCAGCCCAACTTGGCACTGGTGCCACCTTGGGTCTGGGAACCATGCTGCGTATTGTGGATTCTAAGGAGCCAGCCGGCCACTCCAGCCACAGGCCCGCAGACACAAACAACGGCGCTTTTCCCTGGAAAACAAAACTCGCCTGCCAACATTTTGATGGCAGATTGCAGGAGCCACTTGGTACTATGAAATCAGCCGAACATGGCACTGGTGCCACCATGGGTCTGGTCACCATCCTGCCTATCGTAGCTTTTCAGGAGCCAGCCGGCCACTCCCAGCCACAGTCCCCCAAACACAAACAACGGCGCTTTTCCCTGGAAAACAAAACTGGCCTGCCAACTTTTTGATGGCAGATTGCAGGAGCCACTTGGTACTATCAAACCAGCCCAACTTGGCACTGGTGCCACCATGGGTCTGGTCACCATCCTGCCTATCGTAGCTTTTCAGGAGCCAGGCGGTCACTCCCAGCCATAGGCCCCCAGACACAAACCTCGGCCCGTTTCCCTGGCAAACAAAAGTAAGCTGCCCCGCTTCTGCATGGCAGATTGCAGGTGCTATTTAGTACTATCAAACCAGCCCGACTTGGCACTGGTGCCACCTCTGGTCTGGGAACCATCCTGCCTATCGTGGATTTTCAGGGGCCAGACGGCCACTATCAGCCATATGCCCCCAAAAACAAACCACGGCCCTTTTCTCTGGTAAACAAAACTCAACTGCCCCTCTTCTGGATGGCAAATTTTAGGACGCACTTTGTACTACGAAAACCGCCCGACTTGGCACTGGTGCCACCTTGGGTCAGGGAACCATCCTGCCTATCGTAGCTTTTCAGGAGCCAGCCGGTCACTCCCAGCCATAGGTCCCCAGACAAATACCTCGGCCCGTTTCCCTGGCAAACAAAAGTAAGCTGCCCCGCTTCTGGATGGCAGATTGCAGGAGCCACTTGGTACTATCAAACCAGCCCAACTTGACACTGGTGCCACCTTGGCTCTGGGAACCATGCTGCGTAACCCGGATTCTAAGACGACAGGCAGCCACTGCCAGCCACAGGCCTCCAAACAAAATCAACGGCGCTTTTCCCTGGAAAACAAAACTCGCCTGACAACTTTTAGATGGCAGATTGCAGGAGCCAGTTGGTACCATCAAACCAGCCCAACTTGGCACTGGTGCCACCTTGGGTCTGGGAACCATCCTGCCTATCGTAGCTTTTCAGGAGCCAGCCGGTCACTCTCAGCCATAGGCCCCAAACACAAACCACGGCCTTTTTCTCTGGCAAACAAAATTCAGCTGCCCCGCTTCTGGATGGCAGATTGCAGTAACCACTTGGTACTAACAATCCAGCCCGACTTGGCACTGGTGCCACCTTGGGTCTGGGAACCATCCTGCGTATCGTGGATTCTAAGGAGCCAGCTGGCCACTCCCAGCCACAGGCCCCAAAACACACACAACGGCGCTTTTCCCTGGAAAACAAAACTCGCCTGCCAACTTTTTGATGGCAGATTGCAGGAGCCACTTGGTACTATCAAACCAGCCCAACTTGGCACTGGTGCCACCATGGGTCTGGTCACCATCCTGCCTATCGTAGCTTTTCAGGAGCCAGCCGGTCACTCCCAGCCATAGGCCCCCAGACACAAACCTCGGCCTGTTTCCCTGGCACACAAAAGTAAGCTACCGCACTTCTGGATGGCAGATTGCAGGAGCCACTTTGCACCATCAAACCAGCCCAACTTGGCACTGGTGCCACCTTGGCTCTGGGAACCATGCTGCGTAACCCGGATTCTAAGACGACAGGCAGCCACTGCCAGCCACAGGCCTCCAAACAAAATCAACGGCGCTTTTCCCTGGAAAACAAAACTCGCCTGACAACCTTTAGATGGCAGATTGCAGGAGCCAGTTGGTACTATCAAACCAGCCCAACTTGGCACTGGTGCCACCTTGGGTCTGGGAACCATCCTGCCTATTGTTGCTTTTCAGGAGCCAGCCGGTCACTCCTAGCCCTAGGCCCCCAGTCATAAACCTCGGCCCGTTTCCCTGGCACACAAAAGTAAGCTGCCCCGCTTCAGGATGGCAGATTGCAGGAGCCACTTTTCACCATCAAACCAGCCCGACGTGGCACTGGTGCCACCTTGGGTCTGGGAACCATCCTGCGTATCGTGTGTTCTAAGGAGCCAGCCGGCCACTCCCACCAACAGTCCCCCAAACACAAACAACGGCGCTTTTCCCTGGAAAACAAAACTCGCCTGACAACTTTTTGATGGCAGATTGCAGGAGCCACTTGGTACTATCAAACCAGCCCAACTTGGCAC
The DNA here is from genome assembly GCF_035770615.1 of Melospiza melodia melodia. Lineage (NCBI taxonomy): Eukaryota > Metazoa > Chordata > Aves > Passeriformes > Passerellidae > Melospiza > Melospiza melodia. The sequence continues at coordinate 26,319,542 of NC_086197.1, forward strand.
TGGTGCCACCATGGGTCTGGTCACCATCCTGCCTATCGTAGCTTTTCAGGAGCCAGGCGGTCACTCCCAGCCATAGGCCCCCAGACACAAACCTCGGCCCGTTTCCCTGGCAAACAAAAGTAAGCTGCCCCGCTTCTGCATGGCAGATTGCAGGTGCTATTTAGTACTATCAAACCAGCCCGACTTGGCACTGGTGCCACCTCTGGTCTGGGAACCATCCTGCCTATCGTGGATTTTCAGGCGCCAGACGGCCACTATCAGCCATATGCCCCCAAAAACAAACCACGGCCCTTTTCTCTGGTAAACAAAACTCAACTGCCCCTCTTCTGGATGGCAAATTTTAGGACGCACTTTGTACTACGAAAACCGCCCGACTTGGCACTGGTGCCACCTTGGGTCAGGGAACCATCCTGCCTATCGTAGCTTTTTAAGGAGCCAGCAGGCCACGCCCAGCCATATAGCCCCAAAAACAAACCACGGACCATTTCTCTTGGAAACAAAAATCCGCTGCCCCGCGTCAGGATGGCAGATTGCAGGAGCCACGTTGCACCATCAAACCACCCCGACTTGGCACTGGTGCCATCTTGGATCTGGGAACCATCCTGCCTATCGTAGCTTTTCAGGAGCCAGCCGGTTACTCCCAGCCATAGGCCCCCAGACAGAAAGCTCTGCCCGTTTCCCTGGCAAACAAAAGTAAGCTACCCCGCTTCTGGATGGCAGATTGCAGGAGCCACTTGGTACTATCAAACCAGCCCAACTTGACACTGGTGCCACTTTGGGTCTGGGAACCATGCTGCGTAACGTAGATTCTAAGGCGCCAGGCGGCCACTCCCAGCCACAGGCCCCCAAATACAAACAACGGCGCTTTTCCCTGGAAAACAAAACTCGCCTGCCAGCTTTTTGATGGCAGATTGCAGGAGCCACTTGGTACTATCAAATCATCCCAACTTGGCACTGGTGCCACTATGGGTCTGGGAACCATCCTGCCAATTGTACCATTTCAGGAGCCAGCCGGTCACTCCCAGCCATAGGCCCCCATCACAAACCTCGGACCGTTTCCCTGGCAAACAAAATTAAGCTGCCCCGATTCTGGATGGCAGATTGCAGGAGCCACTTGGTAGTGTCAAAACAGCCCGACTTGGCACTGGTGCCACCTTGGGTCTGGGAACCATCCTGCGTATCGTGGATTCTAAGCAGCCACCCGGCCACTCCGTGCCACAGGCGCCCAAACACAAACAACGGCGCTTTTCCCTGGAAAACAAAACTCGCCTGCCAACATTTTGATGGCAGATTGCAGGAGCCACTTGGTACTATCAAACCAGCCCAACTTGGCACTGGTGCCACCATGGGTCTGGTCACCATCCTGCCTATCGTAGCTTTTCAGGAGCCAGCCGGTCACTCCCAGCCATAAACCCCCAGACACAAACCTCGGCCCGTTGCCCTGGAAAACAAAAGTAAGCACCCCCGATTCTGGATGGCAGATTGCAGGAGCCACTTGGTAGTATCAAATTAGCCCAACTTGGCACTGGTGCCATCATGGGTCTGGTAAACATCCTGCCTATCTTAGCTTTTCAGGAGCCGGCCGGTCACTCCCTGCCATAGGCCCCCAGAGAAATACCTCGGCCCGTTTCCCTGGCAAACAAAAGTAAGCTGTCCCTCTTCTGGATGGCAGATTGCAGGAACCACTTGCTACTATCAAACCAGCCCAACTTGGCACTGGTGCCACCTTGGCTCTGGGAACCATGCTGCGTAACGTAGATTCTAAGAGGACAGGCGGACACTCCCAGCCACAGGCCTCTAAACAAAAACAACGGCGCGTTACCCTGGAAAACAAAACTCGCCTGCCAACTTTTTGATGGCAGATTGCAGGAGCCACTTGGTACTATCAAACCAGCCCAACTTGGCACTGGTGCCACCATGGGTCTGGTCACCATCCTGCCTATCGTAGATTTTCAGGAGCCAGCCGGTCACTCCCAGCCATAGGCCCCCAGACAAATACCTCGGCCCGTTTCCCTGGCAAACAAATGTAAGCTGCCCCGCTTCTGGATGGCAGATTGCAGGAGCCACATGGTACTACGAAAACAGCCCGACTTGGCAGTGATGCCACCTTGGGTCAGGGAACCATCCTGCGTATCGATGTTTTTAAGGAGTCAGCCGGCAACGTCCAGCCATATACCCCCAAAAAAAACCCACGGAACTTTTCTCCAGCAAGCAAAAATCCGCTGCCCCGCGTCTGGATGGCAGATTGCAGGAGCTATTTAGTATTATCAAACCAGCCCGACTTGGCACTGGTGCCACCATCGGTCTGGTCACCATCCTGCCTATCGTAGCTTTTCAGGAGCCAGCCGGTCACTCTCAGCCATAGGCCCCAAACACAAACCACGGCCCTTTTCTCTGGAAAACAAAATTCAACTGCCCCTCTTCTGGATGGCAGATTGCAGGAGCCACTGGGTACTATGAAACCAGCCCGACTTGGCACTGGTGCCACCTTGGGTCTGGGAACCATGCTGCGTATCATGGATTTTCAGGAGCCAGCCGTCCACTGCCAGCCACAGGCCCCGAAACACAAACAACAGCCTTTTTCTCTGGCAAACAAAATTCAGCTGCCCCGCTTCTGGATGGCAGATTGCAGGAACCACTTGGTACTAACAAACCAGCCCGACTTGGCACTGGTGCCACCTTGGGTCTGGGAACCATCCTGCGTATCGTGGATTCTAAGGAGCCAGCTGGCCACTCCCAGCCACAGGCCCCAAAACACACACAACGGCGCTTTTCACTGGAAAACAAAACTCGCCTGCCAACTTTTTGATGGCAGATTGCAGGAGCCACTTGGTACTATCAAACCAGCCCAACTTGGCACTGGTGCCACCATGGGTCTGGTCACCATCCTGCCTATCGTAGCTTTTCAGGAGCCAGCCGGTCACTCCCAGCCATAGGGCCCCAGACACAAAGCTCGGACCGTTTCCCTGGCAAACAAAAGTAAGCTGCCCCGCTTCTGGATGGCAGATTGCAGGATCCACTTGTTATTATCAAACCAGCCCGACTTGGTACTGGTGCCACCTCTGGTCTGGGTACCATCCTGGGTATCGTGGATCCTAAGGAGCCAGCCGGCCACTCCCAGCCACAGGCCCCCAAACAAAAACAACGGCGATTTTCCCTGGAAAACAAAACTCGCCTGACAACTTTTTGATGGCAGATTGCAGGAACCACTTGGTACTATCAAACCAGCCCAACTTGGCACTGGTGCCACCTTGGGTCTGGGAACCATGCTGCGTATTGTGGATTCTAAGGAGCCAGCCGGCCACTCCAGCCACAGGCCCGCAGACACAAACAACGGCGCTTTTTCCCTGGAAAACAAAACTCGCCTGCCAACTTTTTGATGGCAGATTGCAGGAGCCACTTGGTACTATGAAATCAGCCGAACATGGCACTGGTGCCACCATGGGTCTGGTCACCATCCTGCCTATCGTAGCTTTTCAGGAGCCAGCCGGTCACTCCCTGCCATAGGCCCCGAGACACAAAGCTCGGCCCGTTTCCCTGGCAAACAAAAGTAAGCTGCCCCGCTTCTGGATGGTAGATTGCAGGAACCATTTGCTACAATCAAACCAGCCCAACTTGGCACTGGTGCCACCTCAGGTCTGGGTACCATCCTGCGTATCGTGTGTTCTAAGGAGCCAGCCGGCCACTCCCAGCCACAGGCCCCCAAACACAAACAACGGCGCTATTCCCTGGAAAACAAAACTCGCCTGCCAACATTTTGATGGCAGATTGCAGGAGCCACTTGGTACTATCAAACCAGCCCAACTTGGCACTGGTGCCACCATGGGTCTGGTCACCATCCTGCCTATCGTAGTTTCTCAGGAGCCAGCCGGTCACTCCCTGCCATAGGCCCCCAGACAAAACCTCGGCCCGTTTCCCTGGCAAACAAAAGTAAGCTGCCCCGCTTCTGGATGGCAGATTGCAGGACGCACTTGGTAGTATCAAACCAGCCCAACTTGGCACTGGTGCCACCTCAGGTCTGGGAACCATGCTGCGTATCGTGGATTCTAATTAGCCATCCGGCCACTCCCAGACACAGGCCCCCAAACAAAAACAACGGCGCTTTTCCCTGGATAACAAACTCGCCTGCCAACTTTTTGATGGCAGATTGCAGGAGCCACTTGGTACTATGAAATCAGCCGAACATGGCACTGGTGCCAGCATGGGTCTGGTCACCATCCTGCCTATCGTAGCTTTTCAGGAGACAGCCGGTCACTCCCAGCCATAGGCCCCCAGACAAAAACCTCGGCCCTTTTCCCTGGCAAACAAAAGTAAGTTAACCCGCTTCTGGATGGCAGATTGCAGGAGCCACTTTTCACCATCAAACTAGCCCGACTTGGCACTGGTGTCACCTCTGGTCTGGGAACCATCCTGCCTGTCGTGGATTCTAATTAGCCAGCCGGCCACTCCCAGCCACAGGCCCCCAAACACAAACAACGGCGCTTTTCCCTGGGAAACAAAACTCGCCTGCCAACTTTTTGATGGCAGATTGCAGGAGCCACTTGGTACTATCAAACCAGCCCAACTTGGCACTGGTGCCACCATGGGTCTGGTCACAATCCTGCCTATCGTAGCCTTTCAGGAGCCAGCCGGTCACTCCCAGCCATAGGCCCCCAGACACAAACCTCGGCCCGTTTCCCTGGCAAACAAAAGTAAGCTGCCACGCTTCTGGATGGCAGATTGCAGGAAACACTTGGTACTACCAAACCAGCCCAACTTGGGACTGGTGCCACCTTGGGTCTGGGAACCATCCTGCGTATCGTGGATTCTAAGGAGCCAGCCGGCCACTCCCAGCCACAGGCCCCCAAACACAAACAACGACGCTTTTCCCTGGAAAACAAAACTCGCCTGCCAACTTTTTGATGGCAGATTGCAGGAACCACTTGGTACTATCAAACCAGCCCAACTTGGCACTGGTGCCACCTTGGGTCTGGGAACCATGCTGCGTATCGTGGATTCTAAGGAGCCAGCCGGCCACTCCAGCCACAGGCCCGCAGACAAAAACAACGGCGCTTTTCCCTGGAAAACAAAACTCGCCTGCCGACTTTTTGATGGCAGATTGCAGGAGCCACTTGGTACTATGAAATCAGCCGAACATGGCACTGGTGCCACCATGGGTCTGGTCACCATCCTGCCTATCGTAGCTTTTCAGGAGCCAGCCGGTCACTCCCAGCCATAGGCCCCCTGACACAAAGCTCGGCCCGTTTCCCTGGCAAACAAAAGTAAGCTGCCCCGCTTCTGGATGGCAGATTGCAGGACGCACTTGGTACTATAAAACCAGCCCGACTTGGCACTGGTGCCACCTCAGGTCTGGGAACCATCCTGCGTATCGTGGATTCTAAGGAGCCAGCCGGCCACTCCCAGCCACAGGCCCCCAAACACAAACAACGGCGCTTTTCCCTGGAAAACAAAACTCGCCTGCCGACATTTTGATGGCAGATTGCAGGAGCCACTTGGTACTATCAAACCAGCCCAACTTGGCACTGGTGCCACCATGGGTCTGGTCGCCATCCTGCCTATCGTAGCTTTTCAGGAACCAGCCGGTCACTCCCAGCCATAGGCCCCGAGACACAAAGCTCGGACGGTTTCCCTGGCAAACAAAAGTAAGCTGTCCCGCTTCTGGATGGCAGATTGCAGGAGCCACTTTGCACCATCATACTAGCCCGACTTGGCATTGGTGCCACCTTGGGTCTGGGAACCATCCTGCGTATCGTGGATTCTAAGCAGCCAGCCGGCCACTCCCAGCCACAGGCCCCCAAACACAAACAACGGCGCTTTTCCCTGGAAAATAAAAACTCGCCTGCCAAATTTTGACGGCAGATTGCAGGAGCCACTTGGTACTATCAAATCAGCCCAACTTGGGACTGGTGCCACCTTGGGTCTGGGAACCATCCTGCGTATCGTGGATTCTAAGGAGCCAGCCGGCCACTCCCAGCCACAGGCCCCCAAACACAAAAAACGACGCTTTTCCCTGGAAAACAAAACTCGCCTGCCAACTTTTTGATGGCAGATTGCAGGAGCCACTTGGTACTATCAAACCAGCCCAACTTGGCACTGGTGCCACCTTGGGTCTGGGAACCATGCTGCGTATCGTGGATTCTAAGGAGCCAGCCGGCCACTCCCACCCACAGGCCCGCAGACACAAACAACGGCGCTTTTCCCTGGAAAACAAAACTCGCCTGCCGACTTTTTGATGGCAGATTGCAGGAGCCACTTGGTACTATGAAATCAGCCGAACATGGCACTGGTGCCACCATGGGTCTGGTCACCATCCTGCCTATCGTAGCTTTTCAGGAGCCAGCCGGTCACTCCCAGCCATAGGCCCCCTGACACAAAGCTCGGCCCGTTTCCCTGGCAAACAAAAGTAAGCTGCCCCGCTTCTGGATGGCAGATTGCAGGAGCCACTTTGCACCATCATACTAGCCCGACTTGGCATTGGTGCCACCTTGGGTCTGGGAACCATCCTGCGTATCGTGGATTCTAAGCAGCCAGCCGGCCACTCCCAGCCACAGGCCCCCAAACACAAACAACGGCGCTTTCCCCTGGAAAATAAAAACTCGCCTGCCAAATTTTGACGGCAGATTGCAGGAGCCACTTGGTACTATCAAATCAGCCCAACTTGGGACTGGTGCCACCATGGGTCTGGTCACCATCCTGCCTATTGTAGCTTTTCAGGAGCCAGCCGGTCACTCCCAGCCATAGGCCCCCAGACACAAACCTCGGCCCGTTTCCCTGGCAAACAAAAGTAAGCTGCCCTGCTTCTGGATGGCAGATTGCAGGAACCACTTGGTACTATCAAACCAGCAAAACTTGGCACTGGTGCCACCTTGGGTCTGGATACCATGCTGCGTATCGTGGATTCTAAGGAGCCAGCCGGCCACTCCCAGCCACAGGCCCCCAAACACAAACAACGGCGCTTTTCCCTGGAAAACAAAACTCTCCTGCCAACTTTTTGATGGCAGATTGCAGGAGCCACTTGGTTTTATCAAATCAGCCCAACTTGGCACTGGTGCCACCATGGGTCTGGTCACCATCCTGCCTATCTTAGCTTTTCAGGAGCCAGCCGGTCACTCCCAGCCATAGGCCCCCAGACAAAAAGCTCGGCCCGTTTCCCTGGCAAACAAAAGTAAGCTACCCCGCTTCTGGATGGCAGATTGCAGGAGCCACTTTGCACCATCAAACTAGCCCGTCTTGGCACTGGTGCCACCTCTGGTCTGGGAACCATCCTGCGTATCGTGGATTCTAATTAGCCAGCCGGCCACTCCCTACCACAGGCCCCCAAACACAAACAACGGCGCTTTTCCCTGGAAAACAAAACTCGCCTACCAATTATTTGATGGCAGATTACAGGAGCCACTTGGTACTATCAAACCAGCCCAACTTGGCACTTGTGCCACCATGGGTCTGGTCACAATCCTGCCTATCGTAACTTTTCAGGAGCCAGCCGGTCACTCCCAGCCATAGGTCCCCAGTCACAAACCTCGGCCCGTTTCCCTGGCAAACAAAAGTAAGCTGCCCCGCTTCTGGATGGCAGATTGCAGGAGCCACTTGGTACTATCAAACCAGCCCGACTTGGCACTGGTGCCACCTCTGGTCTGGGACCCATCCTGCGTATCGTGGATTCTAAGGAGCCAGTCGGCCACTCCCAGCCACAGGCCCCCAAACACAAACAACGGCCCGTTTCCGTGGCAAACAAAAGTAAGCTGCCCCGTTTCAGGATGGCAGATTGCAGGAACCACTTGGCAGTATCAAACCAGCACAACTTGGCACTGGTGGCACCTCTTGTCTGGTAACCATGCTGCGTATCGTGGTTTCTAAGGAGCCAGCCGGGCACTCCCAACCACAGGTCCCCAAACACAAACAATGGCGCTTTTCCCTGGAAAACAAAACTCGCCTGCCAACTTTTTGATGGCAGATTGCAGGAGCCACTTGGTACTATCAAACCAGCCCAACTTGGCACTGGTGCCACCATGGGTCTGGTCACCATCCTGCCTATCGTAGCTTTTCAGGAGCCAGCCGGTCACTCCCAGCCATAGGCCCCGAGACAGAAAGCCCGGCCCGTTTCCCTGGCAAACAAAAGTAAGCTGCCCCGCTTCTGGATGGCAGATTGCAGGAGCCACTTTGCACCATCAAACTAGCCCGACTTGGCACTGGTGCCACCTTGGCTCTGGGAACCATGCTGCGTAACCCGGATTCTAAGACGACAGGCAGCCACTCCCAGCCACAGGCCCCCAAACACAAACAACGGCGCTTTTCCCTGGAAAATAAAAACTCGCCTGCCAAATTTTGACGGCAGATTGCAGGAGCCACTTGGTACTATCAAATCAGCCCAACTTGGGACTGGTGCCACCATGGGTCTGGTAAACATCCTGCGTATCGTGGATTCTTAGGAGCCAGCAGGCCACTCCTAGCCACAGGCCCCCAAACAAAAACCTAGGCCTATTTCTCTGGCAAACAAAAGTAAGCTGCCCCGCTTCTGGATGGCAGATTGCAGGAGACACTTGGGACTATCAAACCAGCCCAACTTGGCACTGGTGCCACCTTGGATCTGGGAACCATGTTGTGTATCGTGGATTTTCAGGGGCCAGCCGGCCACTCTCAGCCATATGTCCCCAAACAGAAACCTCGGCCCGTTTCTCTGGCAAACAAAACTCAACTGCCCCTCTTCTGGATGGCAAATTGCAGGATGAACTTGATACTAAAACCGCAGGCCGACTTGGTAGTGGTGACACCTTGGGCCTGGGAACCATCATGCGTATCGAGCATTTTAAGGAGCCAGCCGGCCACTCCCAGCAATATGCCCCCAAAAACAATCCACGGAATTTTTCTCTGGCAAACAAAAATCAGCTGCCCCGCTTCTGGATGGCAGATTGCAGGAGCCACTTTGCACCATCAAACCAGCCCGACTTGGCACTGGTGCCACCTTGCATCTGGGAACCATGCTGCCTAGCGTGGATTTTCAGGGGCCAGCGGGCCACTCTCAGCTATATGCCCCCAAACAAAACCCACGGCCCGTTTCCCTGGCAAACAAAAGTAAGCTGCCCTGCTTCTGGATGGCAGATTGCAGGAACCACTTGGTAGTATCAAACCAGCCCGACTTGGCACTGGTGCCACCTTGGGTCTGGGAACCATCCTGCGTATCGTGGATTCTAAGGAGCCAGCCGGCCACTCCCAGCCACAGGCCCCAAAACACAAACAACGGCGCTTTTCCCTGGAAAACAAAACTCGCCTGCCAACTTTTTGATGGCAGATTGCAGGAGCAACTTGGTACTATCAAACCAGCCCAACTTGGCACTGGTGCCACCATGGGTCTGGTCACCATCCTGCCTATTGTAGCTTTCCAGGAGCCAGCCGGTCACTCCCAGCCATAGGCCCCCAAACACAAACCTCGGCCCGTTTCCCTGGCAAACAAAAGTAAGCTGCCCCGCTTCTGGATGGCAGATTGCAGGAGCCACTTGGTACTATCAAACCAGCCCAACTTGGAACTGGTGCCACCTTGGGTCTGGGAACCATGCTGCGTATCGCAGATTCTAAGGCGCCAGTCGGCCACTCCCAGCCACAAGCCCCCAAACACAAACAACGGCGCTTTTCTCTGGCAAACAAAACTCAACTGCCCCTCTTCTGGATGGCAAATTGCAGGACGCACTTGGTACTATAAAAACAGCCCGACTTGGCACTGGTGCCACCTTGGGTCTGGGAACCATCCTGCGTATCGATCTTTTTAATGAGACAGCCGGCCACTCCCAGCCATATGCCCCCAAACACAACCCACGGCCCTTTCCTCTGGCAAACAAAACTCAGCTGCACCGCTTCTGGATGGCAGATTGCAGGAGCCACTTGGTACTATCAAACCAGCAAGACTTGGCACTGGTGCCACCTTGGGTCTGGGAACCATCCTGCGTATTGTGGATTGTCAGGAGCCAGCTGAACATTCTCGGCCACAGACCCCAATCAAAAACAACGGCCCGTTTCACAGGCAAACAAAACTCAGCTGCCCCGCTTCTGGATGGGAGATTGCAGGAGGCACTTGACACTGTGAAACCAGCCCCACTTGGCACTGGTGCCACCTTGGGTCTGGGAACCATGCTGCGTATCATGGATTTTCAGGAGCCAGCCGGCCACTCCCAGCCATAGGCCCCCAAACAAAAACCATAGCCTTTTTCTCTGGCAAACAAAATTCAGCTGCCCCACTTCTGGATGGCAGATTGCAGGAGCCACTTGGGACTATCACACCAGCACAACATGGCACTGCTGCCACCTTGGATCTGGGAACCATCCTTCCTATCGTGGATTTTCAGGGGCCAGCCGGTCACTCTCAGCCATAGGCCCCAAACACAAACCACGGCCCTTTTCTCTGGAAAACAAAACTCAACTGCCCCTCTTCTGGATGGCAGATTGCAGGAGCCAGTGGGTACTATGAAACTAGCCCTACTTGGCACTGGTGCCACCTTGGGTCTGGGAACCATGCTGCGTATCATGGATTTTCAGGAGCCAGCCGTCCACTGCCAGCCACAGGCCCCGAAACACAAACAACAGCCTTTTTCTCTGGCAAACAAAATTCAGCTGCCCCGCTTCTGGATGGCAGATTGCAGGAACCACTTGGTACTAACAAACCAGCCCGACTTGGCACTGGTGCCACCTTGGGTCTGGGAACCATCCTGCGTATCGTGGATTCTAAGGAGCCAGCTGGCCACTCCCAGCCACAGGCCCCAAAATACACACAACGGCGCTTTTCCCTGGAAAACAAATCTCACCTGCCAACTTTTTGATGGCAGATTGCAGGAGCCACTTGGTACTATCAAACCAGCCCAACTTGGCACTGGTGCCACCATGGGTCTGGTCACCATCCTGCCTATCGTAGCTTTTCAGGAGCCAGCCGGTCACTCCCAGCCATAGGCCCCCAGAAAAAAACCTCGGTCCGTTTCCCTGGAAAACAAAAGTAAGCTGCCCCGCTTCTGGATGGCAGATTGCAGGAGCCACTTGGTGCTATCAAACCAGCCCGACTTGGCACTGGTGCCACCTTGGGTCTGGGAACCATCCTGCGTATCCTGTGTTCTAAGGAGCCAGCCGGCCACTCCCAGCCACAGTCCCCCAAACACAAACAACGGCGCTTTTCCCTGGAAAACAAAACTGACCTGCCAACTTTTTGATGGCAGATTGCAGGAGCCACTTGGTACTATCAAACCAGCCCAACTTGGCACTGGTGCCACCATGGGTCTGGTCACCATCCTGCCTATCGTAGCTTTTCAGGAGCCAGCCGGTCACTCCCAGCCATAGGCCCCCAGACAAATACCTCGGCCCGTTTCCCTGGCAAACAAAAGTAAGCTGCCCCGCTTCTGGATGGCAGATTGCAGGAGCCACTTGGTACAATCAAACCAGTCCAACTTGACACTGGTGCCACCTTGGCTCTGGGAACCATGCTGCGTAACCCGGATTCTAAGACGACAGGCAGCCACTGCCAGCCACAGGCCTCCAAACAAAATCAACGGCGCTTTTCCCTGGAAAACAAAACTCGCCTGACAACTTTTAGATGGCAGATTGCAGGAGCCAGTTGGTACCATCAAACCAGCCCAACTTGGCACTGGTGCCACCTTGGGTCAGGGAACCATCCTGCCTACTGTTGCTTTTCAGGAGCCAGCCGGTCACTTCTAGCCCTAGGCCCCCAGTCATAAACCTCGGCCCGTTTCCCTGGCACACAAATGTAAGCTACCCCGCTTCAGGATGGCAGATTGCAGGAGCCACTTTTCACCATCAAACCAGCCCGACTTGGCACTGGTGCCACCTTGGGTCTGGGAACCATCCTGCGTATCGTGTGTTCTAAGGAGCCAGCCGGCCACTCCCAGCCACAGGCCCCCAAACACAAACAACGGCGCTTTTCCCTGGAAAACAAAACTGGCCTGACAACTTTTTGATGGCAGATTGCAGGAGCCACTTGGTACTATCAAACCAGCCCAACTTGGCACTGGTGCCACCATGGGTCTGGTCACCATCCTGCCTATCGTAGCTTTTCAGGAGCCAGCCGGTCACTCCCAGCCATAGGCCCCCAGACACAAACCTCGGCCCGTTTCCCTGGCAAACAAAAGTAAGCTGCCCCGCTTCTGCATGGCAGATTGCAGGTGCTATTTAGTACTATCAAACCAGCCCGACTTGGCACTGGTGCCACCTCTGGTCTGGGAACCATCCTGCCTATCGTGGATTTTCAGGCGCCAGACGGCCACTATCAGCCATATGCCCCCAAAAACAAACCACGGCCCTTTTCTCTGGTAAACAAAACTCAACTGCCCCTCTTCTGGATGGCAAATTTTAGGACGCACTTTGTACTACGAATACCGCCCGACTTGGCACTGGTGCCACCTTGGGTCAGGGAACCATCCTGCCTATCGTAGCTTTTTAAGGAGCCAGCAGGCCACGCCCAGCCATATAGCCCCAAAAACAAACCACGGACCATTTCTCTTGGAAACAAAAATCTGCTGCCCCGCGTCAGGATGGCAGATTGCAGGAGCCACTTTGCACCATCAAACCACCCCGACTTGGCACTGGTGCCATCTTGGATCTGGGAACCATCCTGCCTATCGTAGCTTTTCAGGAGCCAGCCGGTTACTCCCAACCATAGCCCCCAGACAGAAAGCTCTGCCCGTTTCCCTGGCAAACAAAAGTAAGCTACCCCGCTTCTGGATGGCAGATTGCAGGAGCCACTTGGTACTATCAAACCAGCCCAACTTGGCACTGGTGCCACCATGGGTCTGGTCACCATCCTGCCTATCGTAGCTTTTCAGGAGCCAGGCGGTCACTCCCAGCCATAGGCCCCCAGACAAATACCTCGGCCCGTTTCCCTGGCAAACAAATGTAAGCTGCCCCGCTTCTGGTTGGCAGATTGCAGGAGCCACATGGTACTATCAAACCAGGCCAACATGGCACTGGTGCCACCTTGGCTCTGGGAACCATCCTGCCTATCGTGGATTTTCAGGCGCCAGCCGGCCACTCTCAGCCATATGCCCCCAAACACAAACCACGGCCCTTTTCTCTGGTAAACAAAACTCAACTGCCCCTCTTCTGGATGGCAAATTGCAGGATGCACTTGGTACTACGAAAACAGCCCGACTTGGCAGTGATGCCACCTTGGGTCAGGGAACCATCCTGCGTATCGATGTTTTTAAGGAGTCAGCCGGCAACGTCCAGCCATATACCCCCAAAAAAAACCCACGGAACTTTTCTCCAGCAAGCACAAATCCGCTGCCCCGCGTCTGGATGGCAGATTGCAGGAGCTATTTAGTATTATCAAACCAGCCCGACTTGGCACTGGTGCCACCATCGGTCTGGTCACCATCCTGCCTATCGTAGCTTTTCAGGAGCCAGCCGGTCACTCTCAGCCATAGGCCCCAAACACAAACCACGGCCCTTTTCTCTGGAAAACAAAACTCAACTGCCCCTCTTCTGGATGGCAGATTGCAGGAGCCACTGGGTACTATGAAACCAGCCCTACTTGGCACTGGTGCCACCTTGGGTCTGGGAACCATGCTGCGTATCATGGATTTTCAGGAGCCAGCCGTCCACTGCCAGCCACAGGCCCCGAAACACAAACAACAGCCTTTTTCTCTGGCAAACAAAATTCAGCTGCCCCGCTTCTGGATGGCAGATTGCAGGAACCACTTGGTACTAACAAACCAGCCCGACTTGGCACTGGTGCCACCTTGGGTCTGGGAACCATCCTGCCTATCGTGGATTCTAAGGAGCCAGCTGGCCACTCCCAGCCACAGGCCCCAAAACACACACAACGGCGCTTTTCCCTGGAAAACAAAACTCGCCTGCCAACTTTTTGATGGCAGATTGCAGGAGCCACTTGGTACTATCAAACCAGCCCAACTTGGCACTGGTGCCACCATGGGTCTGGTCACCATCCTGCCTATCGTAGCTTTTCAGGAGCCAGCCGGTCACTCCCAGCCATAGGCCCCGAGACACAAAGCTCGGCCTGTTTCCCTGGCACACAAAAGTAAGCTACCGCACTTCTGGATGGCAGATTGCAGGAGCCACTTTGCACCATCAAATCAGCCCAACTTGGCACTGGTGCCACCTTGGCTCTGGGAACCATGCTGCGTAACCCGGATTCTAAGACGACAGGCAGCCACTGCCAGCCACAGGCCTCCAAACAAAATCAACGGCGCTTTTCCCTGGAAAACAAAACTCGCCTGACAACTTTTAGATGGCAGATTGCAGGAGGCAGTTGGTACCATCAAACCAGCCCAACTTGGCACTGGTGCCACCTTGGGTCTGGGAACCATCCTGCCTATTGTTGCTTTTCAGGAGCCAGCCGGTCACTCCTAGCCCTAGGCCCCCAGTCATAAACCTCGGCCCGTTTCCCTGGCACACAAAAGTAAGCTACCCCGCTTCAGGATGGCAGATTGCAGGAGCCACTTTTCACCATCAAACCAGCCCGACGTGGCACTGGTGCCACCGTGGGTCTGGGAACCATCCTGCGTATCGTGTGTTCTAAGGAGCCAGCCGGCCACTCCCAGCCACAGTCCCCCAAACACAAACAACGGCGCTTTTCCCTGGAAAACAAAACTCGCCTGACAACTTTTTGATGGCAGATTGCAGGAGCCACTTGGTACTATCAAACCAGCCCAACTTGGCACTGGTGCCACCATGGGTCTGGTAACCATCCTGCCTATCGTAGCTTTTCAGGAGCCAGCCGGTCACTCCCAGCCATAGGCCCCCAGACACAAACCTCGGCCCGTTTCCCTGGCAAACAAAAGTAAGCTGCCCCGCTTCTGCATGGCAGATTGCAGGTGCTATTTAGTACTATCAAACCAGCCCGACTTGGCACTGGTGCCACCTCTGGTCTGGGAACCATCCTGCCTATCGTGGATTTTCAGGCGCCAGACGGCCACTATCAGCCATATGCCCCCAAAAACAAACCACGGCCCTTTTCTCTGGTAAACAAAACTCAACTGCCCCTCTTCTGGATGGCAAATTTTAGGACGCACTTTGTACTACGAAAACCGCCCGACTTGGCACTGGTGCCACCTTGTGTCAGGGAACCATCCTGCCTATCGTAGCTTTTTAAGGAGCCAGCAGGCCACGCCCAGCCATATAGCCCCAAAAACAAACCACGGACCATTTCTCTTGGAAACAAAAATCCGCTGCCCCGCGTCAGGATGGCAGATTGCAGGAGCCACTTTGCACCATCAAACCACCCCGACTTGGCACTGGTGCCATCTTGGATCTGGGAACCATCCTGCCTATCGTAGCTTTTCAGGAGCCAGCCGGTTACTCCCAACCATAGGCCCCCAGACAGAAAGCTCTGCCCGTTTCCCTGGCAAACAAAAGTAAGCTACCCCGCTTCTGGATGGCAGATTGCAGGAGCCACTTGGTACTATCAAACCAGCCCAACTTGACACTGGTGCCACTTTGAGTCTGGGAACCATGCTGCGTAACGTAGATTCTAAGGCGCCAGGCGGCCACTCCCAGCCACAGGCCCCCAAATACAAACAACGGCGCTTTTCCCTGGAAAACAAAACTCGCCTGCCAGCTTTTTGATGGCAGATTGCAGGAGCCACTTGGTACTATCAAATCATCCCAACTTGGCACTGGTGCCACTATGGGTCTGGGAACCATCCTGCCAATTGTACCATTTCAGGAGCCAGCCGGTCACTCCCAGCCATAGGCCCCCATCACAAACCTCGGACCGTTTCCCTGGCAAACAAAATTAAGCTGCCCCGATTCTGGATGGCAGATTGCAGGAGCCACTTGGTAGTGTCAAAACAGCCCGACTTGGCACTGGTGCCACCTTGGGTCTGGGAACCATCCTGCGTATCGTGGATTCTAAGCAGCCACCCGGCCACTCCGTGCCACAGGCGCCCAAACACAAACAACGGCGCTTTTCCCTGGAAAACAAAATTCGCCTGCCAACATTTTGATGGCAGATTGCAGGAGCCACTTGGTACTATCAAACCAGCCCAACTTGGCACTGGTGCCACCATGGGTCTGGTCACCATCCTGCCTATCGTAGCTTTTCAGGAGCCAGCCGGTCACTCCCAGCCATAAACCCCCAGACACAAACCTCGGCCCGTTTCCCTGGAAAACAAAAGTAAGCACCCCCGATTCTGGATGGCAGATTGCAGGAGCCACTTGGTAGTATCAAATTAGCCCAACTTGGCACTGGTGCCATCATGGGTCTGGTAAACATCCTGCCTATCTTAGCTTTTCAGGAGCCGGCCGGTCACTCCCTGCCATAGGCCCCCAGAGAAATACCTCGGCCCGTTTCCCTGGCAAACAAAAGTAAGCTGCCCCTCTTCTGGATGGCAGATTGCAGGAACCACTTGCTACTATCAAACCAGCCCAACTTGGCACTGGTGCCACCTTGGCTCTGGGAACCATGCTGCGTAACGTAGATTCTAAGAGGACAGGCGGACACTCCCAGCCACAGGCCTCTAAACAAAAACAACGGCGCGTTACCCTGGAAAACAAAACTCGCCTGCCAACTTTTTGATGGCAGATTGCAGGAGCCACTTGGTACTATCAAACCAGCCCAACTTGGCACTGGTGCCACCATGGGTCTGGTCACCATCCTGCCTATCGTAGCTTTTCAGGAGCCAGGCGGTCACTCCCAGCCATAGGCCCCCAGACAAATACCTCGGCCCGTTTCCCTGGCAAACAAAAGTAAGCTGCCCCGCTTCTGGATGGCAGATTGCAGGAGCCACATGGTACTATCAAACCAGGCCAACATGGCACTGGTGCCACCTTGGCTCTGGGAACCATCCTGCCTATCGTGGATTTTCAGGCGCCAGCCGGCCACTCTCAGCCATATGCCCCAAAACACAAACCACGGCCCTTTTCTCTGGTAAACAAAACTCAACTGCCCCTCTTCTGGATGGCAAATTGCAGGACGCACTTGGTACTACGAAAACAGCCCGACTTGGCAGTGATGCCACCTTGGGTCAGGGAACCATCCTGCGTATCGATGTTTTTAAGGAGTCAGCCGGCAACGTCCAGCCATATACCCCCAAAAAAAACCCACGGAACTTTTCTCCAGCAAGCACAAATCCGCTGCCCCGCGTCTGGATGGCAGATTGCAGGAGCTATTTAGTATTATCAAACCAGCCCGACTTGGCACTGGTGCCACCATCGGTCTGGTCACCATCCTGCCTATCGTAGCTTTTCAGGAGCCAGCCGGTCACTCTCAGCCATAGGCCCCAAACACAAACCACGGCCCTTTTCTCTGGAAAACAAAATTCAACTGCCCCTCTTCTGGATGGCAGATTGCAGGAGCCACTGGGTACTATGAAACCAGCCCGACTTGGCACTGGTGCCACCTTGGGTCTGGGAACCATGCTGCGTATCATGGATTTTCAGGAGCCAGCCATCCACTGCCAGCCACAGGCCCCGAAACACAAACAACAGCCTTTTTCTCTGGCAAACAAAATTCAGCTGCCCCGCTTCTGGATGGCAGATTGCAGGAACCACTTGGTACTAACAAACCAGCCCGACTTGGCACTGGTGCCACCTTGGGTCTGGGAACCATCCTGCGTATCGTGGATTCTAAGGAGCCAGCTGGCCACTCCCAGCCACAGGCCCCAAAACACACACAACGGCGCTTTTCCCTGGAAAACAAAACTCGCCTGCCAACTTTTTGATGGCAGATTGCAGGAGCCACTTGGTACTATCAAACCAGCCCAACTTGGCACTGGTGCCACCATGGATCTGGTCACCATCCTGCCTATCGTAGCTTTTCAGGAGCCAGCCGGTCACTCCCAGCCATAGGCCCCCAGACACAAAGCTCGGCCCGTTTCCCTGGCAAACAAAAGTAAGCTGCCCCGCTTCTGGATGGCAGATTGCAGGATCCACTTGTTATTATCAAACCAGCCCGACTTGGTACTGGTGCCACCTCTGGTCTGGGAACCATCCTGGGTATCGTGGATCCTAAGGAGCCAGCCGGCCACTCCCAGCCACAGGCCCCCAAACAAAAACAACGGCGATTTTCCCTGGAAAACAAAACTCGCCTGACAACTTTTTGATGGCAGATTGCAGGAACCACTTGGTACTATCAAACCAGCCCAACTTGGCACTGGTGCCACCTTGGGTCTGGGAACCATGCTGCGTATTGTGGATTCTAAGGAGCCAGCCGGCCACTCCAGCCACAGGCCCGCAGACACAAACAACGGCGCTTTTCCCTGGAAAACAAAACTCGCCTGCCAACATTTTGATGGCAGATTGCAGGAGCCACTTGGTACTATGAAATCAGCCGAACATGGCACTGGTGCCACCATGGGTCTGGTCACCATGCTGCCTATCGTAGCTTTTCAGGAGCCAGCCGGTCACTCCCAGCCATAGGCCCCCAGACACAAAGCTCGGCCCGTTTCCCTGGCAAACAAAAGTAAGCTGCCCCGCTTCTGGATGGTAGATTGCAGGAACCATTTGCTACAATCAAACCAGCCCAACTTGGCACTGGTGCCACCTCAGGTCTGGGAACCATCCTGCGTATTTTGGATTCTAAGGAGCCAGCCGGCCACTCCCAGCCACAGGCCCCCAAACACAAACAACGGCGCTTTTCCATGGAAAACAAAACTCGCCTGCCAACATTTTGATGGCAGATTGCAGGAGCCACTTGGTACTATCAAACCAGCCCAACTTGGCACTGGTGCCACCATGGGTCTGGTCACCATCCTGCCTATCGTAGTTTTTCAGGAGCCAGCCGGTCACTCCCTGCCATAGGCCCCCAGACAAAACCTCGGCCCGTTTCCCTGGCAAACAAAAGTAAGCTGCCCCGCTTCTGGATGGCAGATTGCAGGACGCACTTGGTAGTATCAAACCAGCCCAACTTGGCACTGGTGCCACCTCAGGTCTGGGAACCATGCTGCGTATCGTGGATTCTAATTAGCCATCCGGCCACTCCCAGCCACAGGCCCCCAAACAAAAACAACGGCGCTTTTCCCTGGATAACAAACTCGCCTGCCAACTTTTTGATGGCAGATTGCAGGAGCCACTTGGTACTATCAAACCAGCCCAACTTGGCACTGGTGCCACCATGGGTCTGGTCACCATCCTGCCTATCGTAGCTTTTCAGGAGCCAGCCGGTCACTCCCAGCCATAGGCCCCCAGACAAAAACCTCGGCCCTTTTCCCTGGCAAACAAAAGTAAGTTAACCCGCTTCTGGATGGCAGATTGCAGGAGCCACTTTTCAGCATCAAACTAGCCCGACTTGGCACTGGTGTCACCTCTGGTCTGGGAACCATCCTGCCTGTCGTGGATTCTAATTAGCCAGCCGGCCACTCCCAGCCACAGGCCCCCAAACACAAACAACGGCGCTTTTCCCTGGGAAACAAAACTTGCCTGCCAAGTTTTTGATGGCAGATTGCAGGAGCCACTTGGTACTATCAAACCAGCCCAACTTGGCACTGGTGCCACCATGGGTCTGGTCACCATCCTGCCTATCGTAGCCTTTCAGGAGCCAGCCGGTCACTCCCAGCCATAGGCCCCCAGACACAAACCTCGGCCCGTTTCCCTGGCAAACAAAAGTAAGCTGCCCCGCTTCTGGATGGCAGATTGCAGGAACCACTTGGTACAATCAAACCAGCCCAACTTGGGACTGGTGCCACCTTGGGTCTGGGAACCATCCTGCGTATCGTGGATTCTAAGGAGCCAGCCGGCCACTCCCAGCCACAGGCCCCCAAACACAAACAACGACGCTTTTCCCTGGAAAACAAAACTCGCCTGCCAACTTTTTGATGGCAGATTGCAGGAACCACTTGGTACTATCAAACCAGCCCGACTTGGCACTGGTGCCACCTTGGGTCTGGGAACCATGCTGCGTATCGTGGATTCTAAGGAGCCAGCCGGTCACTCCAGCCACAGGCCCGCAGACACAAACAACGGCGCTTTTCCCTGGAAAACAAAACTCGCCTGCCGACTTTTTGATGGCAGATTGCAGGAGCCACTTGGTACTATGAAATCAGCCGAACATGGCACTGGTGCCACCATGGGTCTGGTCACCATCCTGCCTATCGTAGCTTTTCAGGAGCCAGCCGGTCACTCCCAGCCATAGGCCCCCTGACACAAAGCTCGGCCCGTTTCCCTGGCAAACAAAAGTAAGCTGCCCCGCTTCTGGATGGCAGATTGCAGGACGCACTTGGTACTATAAAACCAGCCCGACTTGGCACTGGTGCCACCTCAGGTCTGGGAACCATCCTGCGTATCGTGGATTCTAAGGAGCCAGCCGGCCACTCCCAGCCACAGGCCCCCAAACACAAACAACGGCGCTTTTCCCCGGAAAACAAAACTCGCCTGTCGACATTTTGATGGCAGATTGCAGGAGCCACTTGGTACTATCAAACCAGCCCAACTTGGCACTGGTGCCACCATGGGTCTGGTCACCATCCTGCCTATCGTAGCTTTTCAGGAGCCAGCCGGTCACTCCCAGCCATAGGCCCCGAGACACAAACCTCGGCCCGTTTCCCTGGCAAACAAAAGTAAGCTGCCCCGCTTCTGGATGGCAGATTGCAGGACGCACTTGGTAGTATCAAACCAGCCCAACTTGGCACTGGTGCCACCTCAGGTCTGGGAACCATGCTGCGTATCGTGGATTCTAATTAGCCATCCGGCAACTCCCAGCCACAGGCCCCCAAACAAAAACAACGGCGCTTTTCCCTGGATAACAAACTCGCCTGCCAACTTTTTGATGGCAGATTGCAGGAGCCACTTGGTACTATCAAACCAGCCCAACTTGGCACTGGTGCCACCATGGGTCTGGTCACCATCCTGCCTATCGTAGCTTTTCAGGAGACAGCCGGTCACTCCCAGCCATAGGCCCCCAGACAAAAACCTCGGCCCTTTTCCCTGGCAAACAAAAGTAAGTTAACCCGCTTCTGGATGGCAGATTGCAGGAGCCACTTTTCACCATCAAACTAGCCCGACTTGGCACTGGTGTCACCTCTGGTCTGGGAACCATCCTGCCTGTCGTGGATTCTAATTAGCCAGCCGGCCACTCCCAGCCACAGGCCCCCAAACACAAACAACGGCGCTTTTCCCTGGGAAAAAAAACTTGCCTGCCAAGTTTTTGATGGCAGATTGCAGGAGCCACTTGGTACTATCAAACCAGCCCAACTTGGCACTGGTGCCACCATGGGTATGGTCACCATCCTGCCTATCGTAGCCTTTCAGGAGCCAGCCGGTCACTCCCAGCCATAGGCCCCCAGACACAAACCTCGGCCCGTTTCCCTGGCAAACAAAAGTAAGCTGCCCCGCTTCTGGATGGCAGATTGCAGGAACCACTTGGTACAATCAAACCAGCCCAACTTGGGACTGGTGCCACCTTGGGTCTGGGAACCATCCTGCGTATCGTGGATTCTAAGGAGCCAGCCGGCCACTCCCAGCCACAGGCCCCCAAACACAAACAACGACGCTTTTCCCTGGAAAACAAAACTCGCCTGCCAACTTTTTGATGGCAGATTGCAGGAACCACATGGTACTATCAAACCAGCCCGACTTGGCACTGGTGCCACCTTGGGTCTGGGAACCATGCTGCGTATCGTGGATTCTAAGGAGCCAGCCGGTCACTCCAGCCACAGGCCCGCAGACACAAACAACGGCGCTTTTCCCTGGAAAACAAAACTCGCCTGCCGACTTTTTGATGGCAGATTGCAGGAGCCACTTGGTACTATGAAATCAGCCGAACATGGCACTGGTGCCACCATGGGTCTGGTCACCATCCTGCCTATCGTAGCTTTTCAGGAGCCAGCCGGTCACTCCCAGCCATAGGCCCCCTGACACAAATCTCGGCCCGTTTCCCTGGCAAACAAAAGTAAGCTGCCCCGCTTCTGGATGGCAGATTGCAGGACGCACTTGGTACTATAAAACCAGCCCGACTTGGCACTGGTGCCACCTCAGGTCTGGGAACCATCCTGCGTATCGTGGATTCTAAGGAGCCAGCCGGCCACTCCCAGCCACAGGCCCCCAAACACAAACAACGGCGCTTTTCCCCGGAAAACAAAACTCGCCTGTCGACATTTTGATGGCAGATTGCAGGAGCCACTTGGTACTATCAAACCAGCCCAACTTGGCACTGGTGCCACCATGGGTCTGGTCACCATCCTGCCTATCGTAGCTTTTCAGGAGCCAGCCGGTCACTCCCAGCCATAGGCCCCGAGACACAAAGCTCGGACCGTTTCCCTGGCAAACAAAAGTAAGCTGCCCCGCTTCTGGATGGCAGATTGCAGGAGCCACTTTGCACCATCATACTAGCCCGACTTGGCACTGGTGCCACCTTGGGTCTGGGAACCATCCTGCGTATCGTGGATTCTAAGCAGCCAGCCGGCCACTCCCAGCCACAGTCCCCCAAACACAAACAACGGCGCTTTTCCCTGGAAAATAAAAACTCGCCTGCCAAATTTTGACGGCAGATTGCAGGAGCCACTTGGTACTATCAAATCAGCCCAACTTGGCACTGGTGCCACCATGGGTCTGGTCACCATCCTGCCTATCGTAGCTTTTCAGGAGCCAGCCGGTCACTCCCAGCCATAGGCCCCCAGACAAAAACCTCGGCCCGTTTCCCTGGCAAACAAAAGTAAGCTGCCCTGCTTCTGGATGGCAGATTGCAGGAACCACTTGGTACTATCAAACCAGCAAAACTTGGCACTGGTGCCACCTTGGGTCTGGATACCATGCTGCGTATCGTGGATTCTAAGGAGCCAGCCGGCCACTCCCTACCACAGGCCCCCAAACACAAACAACGGCGCTTTTCCCTGGAAAACAAAACTCTCCTGCCAACTTTTTGATGGCAGATTGCAGGAGCCACTTGGTTTTATCAAATCAGCCCAACTTGGCACTGGTGCCACCATGGGTCTGGTCACCATCCTGCCTATCTTATCTTTTCAGGAGCCAGCCGGTCACTCCCAGCCATAGGTCCCCAGTCACAAACCTCGGCCCGTTTCCCTGGCAAACAAAAGTAAGCTGCCCCGCTTCTGGATGGCAGATTGCAGGAGCCACTTGGTACTATCAAACCAGCCCGACTTGGCACTGGTGCCACCTCTGGTCTGGGACCCATCCTGCGTATAATGGATTCTAAGGAGCCAGTCGGCCACTCCCAGCCACAGGCCCCCAAACACAAACAACGGCCCGTTTCCGTGGCAAACAAAAGTAAGCTGCCCCGCTTCTGGATGGCAGATTGCAGGAACCACTTGGTAGTATCAAACCAGCACAACTTGGCACTGGTGGCACCTCTTGTCTGGTAACCATGCTGCGTATCGTGGTTTCTAAGGAGCCAGCCGGGCACTCCCAACCACAGGTCCCCAAACACAAACAATGGCGCTTTTCCCTGGAAAACAAAACTCGCCTGCCAACTTTTTGATGGCAGATTGCAGGAGCCACTTGGTAATATCAAACCAGCCCAACTTGGCACTGGTGCCACCATGGGTCTGGTCACCATCCTGCCTATCGTAGCTTTTCAGGAGCCAGCCGGTCACTCCCTGCCATAGGCCCCGAGACAGAAAGCCCGGCCCGTTTCCCTGGCAAACAAAAGTAAGCTGCCCCGCTTCTGGATGGCAGATTGCAGGAGCCACTTGGTACTATCAAACCAGCCCGACTTGGCACTGGTGCCACCTCTGGTCTGGGAACCATGCTGCGTATCGTGGATTCTAAGGAGCCAGCCGGCCACTCCCAGCCACAGGCCCCCAAACACAAACAACGACGCTTTTCCCTGGAAAACAAAACTCGCCTGCCAACTTTTTGATGGCAGATTGCAGGAACCACTTGGTACTATCAAACCAGCCCGACTTGGCACTGGTGCCACCTTGGGTCTGGGAACCATGCTGCGTATCGTGGATTCTAAGGAGCCAGCCGGTCACTCCAGCCACAGGCCCGCAGACACAAACAACGGCGCTTTTCCCTGGAAAACAAAACTCTCCTGCCGACTTTTTGATGGCAGATTGCAGGAGCCACTTGGTACTATGAAATCAGCCGAACATGGCACTGGTGCCACCATGGGTCTGGTCACCATCCTGCCTATCGTAGCTTTTCAGGAGCCAGCCGGTCACTCCCAGCCATAGGCCCCCTGACACAAAGCTCGGCCCGTTTCCCTGGCAAACAAAAGTAAGCTGCCCCGCTTCTGGATGGCAGATTGCAGGACGCACTTGGTACTATAAAACCAGCCCGACTTGGCACTGGTGCCACCTCAGGTCTGGGAACCATCCTGCGTATCGTGGATTCTAAGGAGCCAGCCGGCCACTCCCAGCCACAGGTCCCCAAACACAAACAACGGCGCTTTTCCCCGGAAAACAAAACTCGCCTGTCGACATTTTGATGGCAGATTGCAGGAGCCACTTGGTACTATCAAACCAGCCCAACTTGGCACTGGTGCCACCATGGGTCTGGTCACCATCCTGCCTATCGTAGCTTTTCAGGAGCCAGCCGGTCACTCCCAGCCATAGGCCCCGAGACACAAAGCTCGGACCGTTTCCCTGGCAAACAAAAGTAAGTTAACCCGCTTCTGGATGGCAGATTGCAGGAGCCACTTTGCACCATCATACTAGCCCGACTTGGCACTGGTGCCACCTTGGGTCTGGGAACCATCCTGCGTATCGTGGATTCTAAGCAGCCAGCCGGCCACTCCCAGCCACAGTCCCCCAAACACAAACAACGGCGCTTTTCCCTGGAAAATAAAAACTCGCCTGCCAAATTTTGACGGCAGATTGCAGGAGCCACTTGGTACTATCAAATCAGCCCAACTTGGGACTGGTGCCACCATGGGTCTGGTCACCATCCTGCCTATCGTAGCTTTTCAGGAGCCAGCCGGTCACTCCCAGCCATAGGCCCCCAGACAAAAACCTCGGCCCGTTTCCCTGGCAAACAAAAGTAAGCTGCCCTGCTTCTGGATGGCAGATTGCAGGAACCACTTGGTACTATCAAACCAGCAAAACTTGGCACTGGTGCCACCTTGGGTCTGGATACCATGCTGCGTATCGTGGATTCTAAGGAGCCAGCCGGCCACTCCCAGCCACACGCCCCCAAACACAAACAACGGCGCTTTTCCCTGGAAAACAAAACTCTCCTGCCAACTTTTTGATGGCAGATTGCAGGAGCCACTTGGTTTTATCAAATCAGCCCAACTTGGCACTGGTGCCACCATGGGTCTGGTCACCATCCTGCCTATCTTATCTTTTCAGGAGCCAGCCGGTCACTCCCCGCCATAGGCCCCCAGAGAAAAACCTCGGCCCGTTTCCCTGGCAAACAAAAGTAAGCTACCCCGCTTCTGGATGGCAGATTGCAGGAGCCACTTTGCACCATCAAACTAGCCCGTCTTGGCACTGGTGCCACCTCTGGTCTGGGAACCATCCTGCGTATCGTGGATTCTAATTAGCCAGCCGGCCACTCCCTACCACAGGCCCCCAAACACAAACAACGGCGCTTTTCCCTGGAAAACAAAACTCGCCTGACAACTATTTGATGGCAGATTACAGGAGCCACTTGGTACTATCAAACCAGCCCAACTTGGCACTGGTGCCACCATGGGTCTGGTCACAATCCTGCCTATCGTAACTTTTCAGGAGCCAGCCGGTCACTCCCAGCCATAGGTCCCCAGTCACAAACCTCGGCCCGTTTCCCTGGCAAACAAAAGTAAGCTGCCCCGCTTCTGGATGGCAGATTGCAGGAGCCACTTGGTACTATCAAACCAGCCCGACTTGGCACTGGTGCCACCTCTGGTCTGGGACCCATCCTGCGTATAATGGATTCTAAGGAGCCAGTCGGGCCCTCCCAACCACAGGTCCCCAAACACAAACAATGGCGCTTTTCCCTGGAAAACAAAACTCGCCTGCCAACTTTTTGATGGCAGATTGCAGGAGCCACTTGGTACTATCAAACCAGCCCAACTTGGCACTGGTGCCACCATGGGTCTGGTCACCATCCTGCCTATCGTAGCTTTTCAGGAGACAGCCGGTCACTCCCTGCCATAGGCCCCGAGACAGAAAGCCCGGCCCGTTTCCCTGGCAAACAAAAGTAAGATGCCCCGCTTCTGGATAGCAGATTGCAGGAGCCACTTGGTACTATCAAACCAGCCCGACTTGGCACTGGTGCCACCTCTGGTCTGGGAACCATGCTGCGTATCGTGGATTTTAAGGAGCCAGTCGGCCACTCCCAGCCATACGCCTCCAAACACAAACAACGGTCCATTTCCCTGGCAAACAAAAGTAAGCTGCCCCGCTTCTGGATGTCAGATTGCAGGAACCACTTGTTGCCAAGTTGGGGTGGTTTGATAGTACCAAGTGGCTCCTGCAATCTGCCATCAAAAAGTTGGCAAGCGAGTTTTGTTTTCCAGGGAAAAGCGCCGTTGTTTGTGTTTGGGGGCCTGTGGCTGGGAGTGGCCAGCTGTCTCCTTAGAATCCACGATACGCAGGATGGGTCCCAGACCAGAGGTGGCACCAGTGCCAAGTCGGGCTGGTTTCATGGTGCAAAGTGACTCCTGCAATCTGCCATCCAGAAGCGGGGTAGCTTACTTTTGTTTGCCAGGGAAACGGGCCGAGATATCTGTCTGGGGGCCTATGGCTGGGAGTGAGCAGCTGGCTCCTGAAAAGCTACGATAGGCAGGATGGTGACCAGACCCATGGTGGCACCAGTGCCAAGTTGGGCTGGTTTGATAGTACCAAGTGGCTCCTGCAATCTGCCATCAAAAAGTTGTCAGGCGGCTTTTGTTTTCCAGGGAAAAGCGCCGTTGTTCTTGTTTAGAGGCCTGTGGCTGGGAGTGGCCGGCTGCCTCCTTTAAACCCAGGATACGCAGGATGGTTCCCAGAGCCAAGGTGGCACCAGTGCCAAGTTGTGCTGGTTTGATAGTACCAAGTGGCTCCTGCAATCTGCCATCCAGAAGCGGGTCAGCTTACTTTTGTTTCCCAGGGAAACGGGCTGAGGTTTGTGTCTGGGGGCCTATGGCTGGGAGTGACCGGCTGGCTACTGAAAAGCTACGATAGGCAGGATGGTTACCAGACTCATGGTGGCACCAGTGCCAAGTCGGGCTGGTTTGATAATACTAAATAGCTCCTGAAATCTGCCATTCAGACGCGGGGCAGCGGATTTTTGTTTGCTGGAGAAAAGTTCCGTGGTTTGTTTTTGGGGGTATATGGCTGGACGTGGCCGGCTGGCTCCTTAAAAAGATCGATACGCAGGATTGTTCCCTGACCCAAGGTGGCATCACTGCCAAGTCGGGCTGTTTTCGTAGTACCAAGTGCGTCCTGCAATTTGCCATCCAGAAGAGGGGCAGTTGAGTTTTGTTTGCCAGAGCAAAGGGCCGTGGTATGTGTTTGGGGGCATATGGCTGAGAGTGGCCGGCTGGCCCCTGAAAATCCACGATAGGCAGGATGGTTCCCAGAGCCAAGGTGGCACCAGTGCCATGTTGGCCTGGTTTGATAGTACCATGTGGCTGCTGTAATCTGCCATCCAGAAGCGGGGCAGCTTACTTTTGTTTGCCAGGGAAACGGGCCGAGATATTTGTCTGGGGGCCTATGGCTGGGAGTGACCGGCTGGCTCCTGAAAAGCTACGATAGGCAGGATGGTTACCAGACCCATGGTGGCACCAGTACCAAGTTGGGCTGGTTTGATAGTACCAAGTGGCTCCTGCAATCTGCCATCAAAAATTTGGCAGGCGAGTTTTGTTTTCCAGGGAAAAGCGCCGTTGTTTTTGTTTAGAGGCCTGTGGCTGGGAGTGGCCGCCTGTCCTCGTAGAATCTACGTTACGCAGCATGGTTCCCAGAGCCAAGGTTGCACGAGGGCCAAGTCGGGCAGGTTTGATAGTACCAAATGCATCCTGCAATCTGCCATCCAAAAGCGGGGCAGTTTACTTTGGTTTGCCAGGGAAACGGGCCGAGGTTTCTGTCTGGGGGCCTATGGCAGGGAGTGACCGGCTGGCTCCTGAAAAGCTACGATAGGCAGGATGTTTACCAGACCCATGGTGGCACCAGTGCCAAGTTGGGCTGATTTGATAGTACCAAGTGGCTCCTGCAATCTGCCATCCAGAATCGGGGCAGCTTACTTTTGTTTTCCAGGGAAACGGGCCGAGGTTTGTGTCTGGGGGTCTATGGCTGGGAGTGACCGGCTGGCTCCTGAAAAGCTACGATAGGAAGGATGGTGACCAGACCCATGGTGGCACCAGTGCCAAGTTGGGCTGGTTTGATAGCACCAAGTGGCTCCTGCAATCTGCCATCAAAATGTTGGCAGGCGAGTTTTGTTTTCCAGGGAAAAGCGCCGTTGTTTGTGTTTGGGCGCCTGTGGCTCAGAGTGGCCGGGTGGCTGCTTAGAATCCACGATACGCAGGATGGTTCCCAGACCCAAGGTGGCACCAGTGCCAAGTCGGGCTGGTTTGACACTACCAAGTGGCTCCTGCAATCTGCCGTCCAGAATCGGGGCAGCCAAATTTTGTTTGCCAGGGAAACGGTCCGAGGTTTTTGTCTGGGGGACTATGGCTGGGAGTGACCGGCTGGCTCCTGAAATGCTACAATAGGCAGGATGGTTCCCAGACCCATAGTGGCACCAGTGCCAAGTTGGGATGATTTGATAGTACCAAGTGGCTCCTGCAATCTGCCATCAAAAAGCTGGCAGGCGAGTTTTGTTTTCCAGGGAAAAGCGCCGTTGTTTGTGTTTGGGGGCCTGTGGCTGGGAGTGGCCGGCTGGCTCCTTAGAATCCACGATATGCAGGATTGTTCCCAGACCCAAGGTGGCACCAGTGCCAAGTCGGGCTGGTTTGATGGTGCAAAGTGGCTCCTGCAATCTGCCATCCAGACGCGGGGCAGCGGATTTTTGTTTCCATGAGAAATGATCCGTGGTTTGTTTTTGGGGGTATATGGCTGGGCGTGGCCGGCTGGCCCCTTAAAAAGCTCGATATGCAGGATGGTTCCCTGACACATGGTGGCACCAGTGCCACGTCGGGCGGTTTTCGTAGTACAAAGTGCGTCCTAAAATTTGCCATCCAGAAGAGGGGCAGTTGAGTTTTGTTTGCCAGAGAAAAGGGCCGTGGTTTGTTTTTGGGGGCATATGGCTGAGAGTGGCCGGCTGGCCCCTGAAAATCCACGATAGGCAGGATGGTTCCCAGACCAGAGGTGTCACCAGTGCCAAGTCGGGCTGGTTTGATAGTACTAAATAGCTCCTGCAATCTGCCATGCAGAAGCGGGGCAGCTTACTTTTGTTTGCCAGGGAAACGGGCCGAGGTTTGTGTCTGGGGGCCTATGGCTGGGAGTGACCGACTGGCTCCTGAAAAGCTACGATAGGCAGGATGGTGACCAGACCCATGGTGGCACCAGTGCCAAGTTGGGCTGGTTTGATAGTACCAAGTGGCTCCTGCAATCTGCCATCAAAAAGTTGGCAGGCGAGTTTTGTTTTCCAGGGAAAAGCGCCGTTGTTTGTGTTTGGGGGCCTGTGGCTGGGAGTGGCCAGCTGGCTCCTTAGAACCCACGATACGCAGGATGGTTCCCAGACCAGAGGTGGCACCAGTGCCAAGTTGGGCTGGTTTGATGGTGCAAAGTGGCTCCTGCAATCTGCCATCCAGAAGTGGGGCAGCTTACTTTTGTTTGCCAGGGAAACGGGCCGAGGTTTGTGTCTGGGGACCTATGGCTGGGAGTGACCGGCTGGCTCCTGAAAAGCTACGATAGGCAGGATGGTGACCAGACCCATGGTGGCACCAGTGCCAAGTTGGGCTGGTTTGATAGTACCAAGTGGCTCCTGCAATCTGCCATCAAAAAGTTGTCAGGCGAGTTTTGTTTTCCAGGGAAAAGCGCCGTTGTTTGTATTTGGGGGCCTGTGGCTGGGAGTGGCCGGCTGGCTCCTTTGAACCCACAATACGCAGGATGGTTCCCAGACCCAAGGTGGCACCAGTGCCAAGTCGGGCTGGTTTGATACTACCAAGTGGTTCCTGCAATCTGCCATCCAGAAGCGGGGCAGCTTAATTTTGTTTGCCAGGGAAACGGGCCGTGGGTTTTGTTTGGGGGCCTATGGCTGAGAGTGGCCGGCTGGCTCCTGAAAATCCACGCTAGGCAGCATGGTTCCCAGATGCAAGGTGGCACCAGTGCCAAGTCGGGCTGGTTTGATGGTGCAAAGTGGCTCCTGCAATCTGCCATCCAGAAGCGGGGCAGCTGATTTTTTTTGCCAGAGAAAAATTCCGTGGATTGTTTTTGGGGGCATATTGCTGGGAGTGGCCGGCTGGCTCCTTAAAATGCTCGATACGCATGATGGTTCCCAGGTCCAAGGTGTCACCACTACCAAGTCGGCCTGCGGTTTTAGTATCAAGTTCATCCTGCAATTTGCCATCCAGAAGAGGGGCAGTTGAGTTTTGTTTGCCAGAGAAACGGGCCGAGGTTTCTGTTTGGGGACATATGGCTGAGAGTGGCCGGCTGGCCCCTGAATATCCACGATACACAGCATGGTTCCCAGATCCAAGGTGGCACCAGTGCCAAGTTGGGCTGGTTTGATAGTACCAAGTGTCTCCTGCAATCTGCCATCCAGAAGCGGGGCAGCTTACTTTTGTTTGCCAGAGAAATAGGCCTAGGTTTTTGTCTGGGGGCCTGTGGCTAGGAGTGGCCGGCTGGCTCCTAAGAATCCACGATACGCAGGATGTTTCCCAGACCCAAGGTGGCACCAGTGCCAAGTCGGGCTGGTTTGATAGTACCAAGTGGCTCCTGCAAACTCCATCAAAAAGTTGGCAGGCGTGTTTTGTTTTCCAGGGAACAGCGCCGTTGATTTTGTTTGGGGGCCTGTGGCTGGGAGTGGCCGGCTGGCTCCTTAGAATCCACGATACGCAGGATGGTTCCCAGACCCAAGGTGGCACCAGTGCCAAGTCGGGCTGGTTTGATTACACCAAGTGGCTCCTGCAATCTGCCATCCAGAAGTGAGGCAGCTAAGTTTTGTTTGCCAGAAAAAAGGGCCGTGGTTTTTGTTGGGGGCCTGTGGCTGGGAGTGGCCGGCTGGCTCCTTAGAATCCACCATACGCAGGATGGTTCCCAGACCCAAGGTGGCACCAGTGCCAAGTCGGGCTGGTTTGATAGTCCCACGTGGCTCCTGCAAACTGCCATCCAGAAGCGGGGCAGCTGAGTTTTGTTTGCCAGGGAAACGGGCCGTTGTTTGTGTTTGGGGGCCTGTGGCTGGGAGTGTTCGGCTGGTTCCTGAATATGTACGATACGCAGGATTGTTCCCAGACCCAAGGTGGCACCAGTGCCAAGTCGGGCTGGTTTGATGGTGCAAAGTGGCTCCTGCAATCTGCCATCCAGACGCGGGGCAGCGGATTTTTGTTTCCATGAGAAATGGTCCGTGGTTTGTTTTTGGGGATATATGGCTGGGCCTGGCCGGCTGGCTCCTTAAAAAGCTCGATATGCAGGATGGTTCCCTGACACAAGGTGGCACCAGTGCCACGTCGGGCGGTTTTCGTAGTACAAAGTGCGTCCTAAAATTTGCCATCCAGAAGAGGGGCAGTTGAGTTTTGTTTGCCAGAGAAAAGGTCCGTGGTTTGTTTTTGGGGGCATATGGCTGAGAGTGGCTGGGTGGCCCCTGAAAATCCACGATACACAGGATGGTTCCCAGATCCAAGGTGGCACCTGTGCCAAGTCGGGCTGATTTGATAGTACTAAGTAGCTCCTGCAATCTGCCATCCAGAAGCGGGGCAGCTTACTTTTGTTTGCCAGGGAAACGGGCCGAGGTTTTTGTTTGGGGGCCTATGGCTGAGAGTGACCGGCTGGCTCCTGAAAAGCTACAATAGGCAGGATGGTGACCAGACCCATGGTGGCACCAGTGCCAAGTTGGGCTGGTTTGATAGTACCAAGTGGTTCCTGCAATCTGCCATCCAGAAGCAGGGCAGCTGAGTTTTGTTTGCCAGAGAAAAGGGCCTTGGTTTGTGTTTGGGGGCATATGGCTGGGTGTGGCCAGCTGGCTCCTTAAAATGCACGATATGCAACATGGCTCCCAGACCCAAGGTGGCACCAGTGCCAAGTTGGGCTGGTTTGATAGTACCAAGTGGCTCCTGCAATCTTCCATGATCACGTGGAGAAATACTTTCTGGTTTCAGCCTCATGCTCTTTCTTCTCTCCCTCAACTTCTCTATCACCTCTCATCTGGTTCACATGCGCTGTCTTCAAGGTCCACAGGCTACTTTTCACAGAATCTTCTGGCCTGATGAAGTAAGAATGATGAATAGAACAGAGCTGGGATCTATTTTCCAGTTTGGATAAAATGCATTCTGCACACAAATCCAAGGAGAACGGGCTGCCCCGATGCCCAGAAAATCTTTCACTCCTGCTAGTGTTCTACGTCAACCGCAACTTAGTCTGAAAGAAAAGCTTTTTCTCTGAGAGCATCTGAGAGGTTTGCATGAAGCACTGATATCTGACATATGCAATTTTGAATAGGAGAGGAAAAAGAAAATGGCAAGGAGTTTTTAATTTTAGTGGTTTCAATTTTAATTTCCGTGCACTTTTTCAAAACTTGTCAGCTCAAATGCCCATCAACATCTTTTAGTCATCTGTAAGTCAGTATTCATATAAAATGTGCTTCAAATCCAAAGAATTTCAAATTTGCACTCCAAGCTTCTATGCCTAGATTTATGATTTCCTACACATATTAGATGAAAGGAAGGCCTTTTTTACTGTGGGAGTGCTGGAACACTGGAACAGGTTGCCCAGAGAAGTTGTGGGTGTCCCATCCCTGAAAGTATTCAAGGTCACCTTGGACGGGGCTTGGAGCAGCAACAAAGGAGAAGCTTGATGGTAGAGAAACAAAGTTGGACTATAGAAGAAACTCGGATTGAAGTATAGGATCAAGTTTTCTCTCAGCTCTTGGGGTAAATTCAAAGTTGTACAAAATGACATTTATCTGTGCTATTCACTACTGTAACAGAAAGTTTCATGAAAACTGTACAGAAGATAGTAAATTTTAAAAGAGATAAGAATTACAGCATAAAATCCATGGGATAGGTTACAACATGAGACACTCTCTAAGAGAAAATCTCTTTGTTTCAGCACTTCATCGGGGTAAGATTTCATGAAGTGCCAAAGAAGGCGGCAAAATATCATTCGGGACATTATTTACTGGAATTCAGCCTGGCCATTAGTAGGAACTGCCTTTGAACATATCATGTAGATATACCACACACACTTTCCCTTCACTGAAAAATTACTGTTTACAACAAATAAGCAATTGACGATCAAAATTGATTGAAAGCATCTTAAACATGTCAAGTATTTCATTGTAGATGATCTGTGATCCAAATGCTTCTTCCACCTTCGAGAGGGACAGAAGAATTCTTCCATATCATGATGGTTTAAAATTGTATCAACCAATGTTTTCTGCTGAAAAGATATCATCTATTTTTTTCTATTTTTGGAAGAAAATATTCCTAGACATACAACAGGTGAGAACTAAGTAATTTTAAAGAAACAAATGAAATGAAAATATTCTGTAAATAGAATGAAATGAAAAGCTGTGTTTTAAATAGGAGCTAAATATTAAACAGAATTTTTGTACCAGGCATTTGAATTACTGCACCAGCTCTTTTGCCCATCAAGAGAGGCATTTAGCATTTCAGTCTTTTCCAAGGTGTTCATGATCTGCTATGCTGATCTCTGTGTGTGCCTAGGTGTGTGTGGAGGGGGGGGCATATGAAGGGGAGTGTGTATGTTTGCTTTACAATTGTTGTGGCAGATTCATGCCTCAGCTCCACATTTTGTTTTAAAAAGGTCACACCGAGTGGATATGAAGTTTACTATCAACAAGAGATCGATTCCCAAATCATCCATTTGACTCTCCCTTATAAATCATGTGCTTTGTTGCATATTTTATCAAATATACTTTCAAGCCAGATGGAGGAAGGAGGATGTGGGAATCCCTCCACCATCTTGCAACTTTTATGTAAGTAGGTTTTCAAGAAAATCATCATTTCTCTTTTAAATATGTCTGGAACAGGCATGATGGTAGTGTCAACCTGTTGGAGTTTTTGTTGCTGGAAGAAGTTGTACAAAAGGATTGGTTTTTACATTGACCAGTTACTGAATCAAGCGCAGGAATACATTGGAAATTTAGCTGGGGGTTCCTTTTCCCAGCAGACTACTTCTAGAACGAGCTTGTACACTGAAGCTGACTCTTTTGCTCTCTTTTTGTTTCTTTCCTATTTTCTTGGCTTCTTTGCCACTATCTAGACAATTTTGGAACTTTGTTCCCAACTAAAATGGTTTCAATAGTCTGATTGTGATCATACATTTTTACAAGGAATTTTTAAAATCTTTCCTCGAGTCCAGAAAGTCAAGGACTTAGATCTTTTTCTTCCCTTATCAATATTGCCATGAAATTGATAAATAAAGACCAACTCTTTATTTTTGTTTTTAACCCACGTAGATAATTCCCATCCATTAATCCATTTTGTGGACCAATAGCTGCCATTCTGATGGAAGCTGTCACTTCTTAACAATAGGCATTCTGTGACTATGTTGACTGCACTTTGGGTGAAGATCCTAACTGGTCTTAGATATACATAGGGAGAAATTTGCTCAGCCAGTGTCAGTCTTAAGCATGCGTATCAGAAGATCTTTCTAGAGCTGGGAATTTTCCCATGAAAGGGATTCAGTTAGGGAAGAGACACTTGTGCCAGAGTTTTACATTCTTCTTGAACACTGCTTAAGGAACTTAGATGCCATGTCCATTTGGATCTCTGTCTGCACAGAACTTTGTCATGCCAGCGCTTTGAAATGCATCTTGAAGAGAATTCACTAGCACAGAATGAAAGAGAGTGGAAGGGGTTGGTGGGGCTAACCAGGCCCAACCCCCCTGCCTAAACCAGGATACCTAGAGCCTCTTGCCCAGGATTCTATCTGGGTGTACTTTTAATGTCTTCAAAGATCCAGGCTCCACAATCTTTCTGGGCAGTCTGTGCCGTGGTTCAGTCACCCTGACAGTAAAGAAACATTTACTGATGTTCAAAGGCAATCTCCTGTATTTCAGTGTGTGCCCACTGCCTCTTGTCTTTTCCCTCAGCATCACTGAAAAGACACTGATTCCCTCCCCTTTGCACTATTGCTTCCATATGTATGTGTGATGCCATGTAGAGGTATGTCAAAAACCTCCCTGAAGCCCAGGCAGATAATATTCCCTTCATCTACCAGTCAAGTTGATTCATCAGAGGAGTTTAAAGTGATGTTCAGCATGAAATTCCCCTGAAAAATCATGCTAACTACATTATTTGGTCATCTGTCATGTGCCTGGCAAGGATTTCCAGGAAGAGCTGCTTCATCAACTTCCTGGGGATAAAAAAGAGGCTGGCTGGTTTGTACTATGGCGAGTCCTCTTAATTGCCTTTTTTGAAGATGGGTGTCATTTGCTAACATCCACTCTTTAGCCTCTGTTGTCGTCTACATCTTAGCAAAACGCTTTTCCACTATGTCTGGCTAGGAAAAACTGTGCCAGCACAGAAAACATCTCCCATCTTGTTCTAGAAGTTGCACGGATGTCTGCCAAGTGTTTGGCAGGAAGAAAAGAAAAGTTGTCCAAAACAGCTTCCAATCGAATGTTCCTGTGATTGGAAAAGTCAGGAGAGTGCAAAGGTACTGTTTTCTATCAGTTGGCAAGGTGCGCACACAATCCCAGTGTTGTACAGCTTGCTTCTTCACCTTCCCGAAGCTGCCGCTCTCGCCGGCTCCCGGAGCCCAAGAAGCGGCTTCTTCGCGCAAAGACGATTGTGCCGCTCACAGTGCTCTCCTTAGCGCGGCTT
Organism: Melospiza melodia melodia; assembly: GCF_035770615.1. Lineage (NCBI taxonomy): Eukaryota > Metazoa > Chordata > Aves > Passeriformes > Passerellidae > Melospiza > Melospiza melodia. The sequence goes on from NC_086197.1 coordinate 26,355,294, forward strand.
CTGCCGAAAGACGCCCGGCAGCGGCTCTTACCTCCGGAGAGCATCCTACCTTCGTCTTTAGCTCCTCTTCTCATCTACACCTCGGCAAAACGCTTTTCCACTATGTCTGGCTAGGAAAAACTGTGCCAGCACAGAAAACATCTCCCATCGTGTTCTCGAAGTTGCACGGATGTCTGCCAAGTGTTTGGCAGGAAGAAAAGAAAAGTTGTCCAAAACAGCTTCCAATCGAATGTTCATGTGATTGGAAAAGTCAGGAGAGTGCAAAGGTACTGTTTTCTATCAGTTGGCAAAGTGCGCACACAATCCCAGTGTTGTACAGCTTGCTTCTTCACCTTCCCGAAGCTGCCGCTCTCGCCGGCTGCCGGAGCCCAAGAAGCGGCTTCTTCGCGCAAAGACGATTGTGCCGCTCACAGGGCTCTCCTTAGCGCGGCTTCTGCCGAAAGACGCCCGGCAGCGGCTCTTACCTCCGGAGAGCATCCTACCTTCGTCTTTCGCGTCTTTTGTAGTCTACATCTTAGCAAAACGCTTTTCCACTATGTCTGGCTAGGAAAAACTGTGCCAGCACAGAAAACATCTCCCATCGTGTTCTAGAAGTTGCACGGATGTCTGCCAAGTGTTTGGCAGGAAGAAAAGAAAAGTTGTCCAAAACAGCTTCCAATCGAATGTTCCTGTGATTGGAAAAGTCAGGAGAGTGCAAAGGTACTGTTTTCTATCAGTTGGCAAGGTGCGCACACAATCCCAGTGTTGTACAGCTTGCTTCTTCACCTTCCCGAAGCTGCCGCTCTCGCCGGCTGCCGGAGCCCAAGAAGCGGCTTCTTCGCGCAAAGACGATTGTGCCGCTCACAGGGCTCTCCTTAGCGCGGCTTCTGCCGAAAGACGCCCGGCAGCGGCTCTTACCTCCGGAGAGCATCCTACCTTCGTCTTTCGCCTCTTTTGTAGTCTACACCTCGGCAAAAAGCTTTTCCACTATGTCTGGCTAGGAAAAACTGTGCCAGCACAGAAAACATCTCCCATCGTGTTCTAGAAGTTGCACGGATGTCTGCCAAGTGTTTGGCAGGAAGAAAAGAAAAGTTGTCCAAAACAGCTTCCAATCGAATGTTCCTGTGATTGGAAAAGTCAGGAGAGTGCAAAGGTACTGTTTTCTATCAGTTGGCAAGGTGCGCACACAATCCCAGTGTTGTACAGCTTGCTTCTTCACCTTCCCGAAGCTGCCGCTCTCGCCGGCTGCCGGAACCGAAGAAGCGGCTTCTTCGCGCAAAGACGATTGTGCCGCTCACAGTGCTCTCCTTAGCGCGGCTTCTGCCGAAAGACGCCCGGCAGCGGCTCTTACCTCCGGAGAGCATCCTACCTTCGTCTTTCGCGTCTTTTGTAGTCTACATCTTAGCAAAACGCTTTTCCACTATGTCTGGCTAGGAAAAACTGTGCCAGCACAGAAAACATCTCCCATCGTGTTCTAGAAGTTGCACGGATGTCTGCCAAGTGTTTGGCAGGAAGAAAAGAAAAGTTGTCCAAAACAGCTTCCAATCGAATGTTCCTGTGATTGGAAAAGTCAGGAGAGTGCAAAGGTACTGTTTTCTATCAGTTGGCAAGGTGCGCACACAATCCCAGTGTTGTACAGCTTGCTTCTTCACCTTCCCGAAGCTGCCGCTCTCGCCGGCTGCCGGAGCCCAAGAAGCGGCTTCTTCGCGCAAAGACGATTGTGCCGCTCACAGTGCTCTCCTTAGCGCGGCTTCTGCCGAAAGACGCCCGGCAGCGGCTCTTACCTCCGGAGAGCATCCTACCTTCGTCTTTCGCGTCTTATGTAGTCTACACCTCGGCAAAACGCTTTTCCACTATGTCTGGCTAGGAAAAACTGTGCCAGCACAGAAAACATCTCCCATCGTGTTCTAGAAGTTGCACGGATGTCTGCCAAGTGTTTGGCAGGAAGAAAAGAAAAGTTGTCCAAAACAGCTTCCAATCGAATGTTCCTGTGATTGGAAAAGTCAGGAGAGTGCAAAGGTACTGTTTTCTATCAGTTGGCAAGGTGCGCACACAATCCCAGTGTTGTACAGCTTGCTTCTTCACCTTCCCGAAGCTGCCGCTCTCGCCGGCTCCCGGAACCGAAGAAGCGGCTTCTTCGCGCAAAGACGATTGTGCCGCTCACAGGGCTCTCCTTAGCGCGGCTTCTGCCGAAAGACGCCCGGCAGCGGCTCTTACCTCCGGAGAGCATCCTACCTTCGTCTTTCGCGTCTTTTGTAGTCTACACCTCGGCAAAACGCTTTTCCACTATGTCTGGCTAGGAAAAACTGTGCCAGCACAGAAAACATCTCCCATCGTGTTCTAGAAGTTGCACGGATGTCTGCCAAGTGTTTGGCAGGAAGAAAAGAAAAGTTGTCCAAAACAGCTTCCAATCGAATGTTCCTGTGATTGGAAAAGTCAGGAGAGTGCAAAGGTACTGTTTTCTATCAGTTGGCAAGGTGCGCACACAATCCCAGTGTTGTACAGCTTGCTTCTTCACCTTCCCGAAGCTGCCGCTCTCGCCGGCTGCCGGAACCGAAGAATCGGCTTCTTCGCGCAAAGACGATTGTGCCGCTCACAGGGCTCTCCTTAGCGCGGCTTCTGCCGAAAGACGCCCGGCAGCGGCTCTTACCTCCGGAGAGCATCCTACCTTCGTCTTTCGCGTCTTATGTAGTCTACATCTTAGCAAAACGCTTTTCCACTATGTCTGGCTAGGAAAAACCGTGCCAGCCCAGAAAACATCTCCCATCGTTTTCTAGAAGTTGCAGATATATCTGCCAAGTGTTTGGGAGGAAGAAAAGAAAAGTTGTCCAAAACAGCTTCCAATCGAATGTTCCTGTGATTGGAAGAGTCAGGAGAGTGCAAAGGTACTGTTTTCTATCAGTTGGCAAGGTGCGCACACAATCCCAGTGTTGTACAGCTTGCTTCTTCACCTTCCCGAAGCTGCCACTCTCAGGAGGTAAGAGCCGCTGCCGGGCGTCTTTCGGCAGAAGCCGCGCTAAGGGGAGCACTGTGAGCGGCACAATCGTCTTTGCGCGAAGAAGCCGCTTCTTGGGCTCCGGCAGCCGGCGAGAGCGGCAGCTTCGGGAAGGTGAAGAAGCAAGCTGTACAACACTGGGATTGTGTGCGCACCTTGCCAACTGATAGAAAACAGTACCTTTGCACTCTCCTGACTTTTCCAATCACAGGAACATTCGATTGGAAGCTGTTTTGGACAACTTTTCTTTTCTTCCTGCCAAACACTTGGCAGACATCCGTGCAACTTCTAGAACACGATGGGAGATGTTTTCTGTGCTGGCACAGTTTTTCCTAGCCAGACATAGTGGAAAAGCTTTTTGCCGAGGTGTAGACTACATAAGACGCGAAAGACGAAGGTAGGATGCTCTCCGGAGGTAAGAGCCGCTGCCGGGCGTCTTTCGGCAGAAGCCGCGCTAAGGAGAGCACTGTGAGCGGCACAATCGTCTTTGCGCGAAGAAGCCGCTTCTTCGGTTCCGGGAGCCGGCGAGAGCGGCAGCTTCGGGAAGGTGAAGAAGCAAGCTGTACAACACTGGGATTGTGTGCGCACCTTGCCAACTGATAGAAAACAGTACCTTTGCACTCTCCTGACTTTTCCAATCACAGGAACATTCGATTGGAAGCTGTTTTGGACAACTTTTCTTTTCTTCCTGCCAAACACTTGGCAGACATCCGTGCAACTTCTAGAACACGATGGGAGATGTTTTCTGTGCTGGCACAGTTTTTCCTAGCCAGACATAGTGGAAAAGCGTTTTGCTAAGATGTAGACTACAAAAGACGCGAAAGACGAAGGTAGGATGCTCTCCGGAGGTAAGAGCCGCTGCCGGGCGTCTTTCGGCAGAAGCCGCGCTAAGGAGAGCCCTGTGAGCGGCACAATCGTCTTTGCGCGAAGAAGCCGCTTCTTGGGCTCCGGCAGCCGGCGAGAGCGGCAGCTTCGGGAAGGTGAAGAAGCAAGCTGTACAACACTGGGATTGTGTGCGCACCTTGCCAACTGATAGAAAACAGTACCTTTGCACTCTCCTGACTTTTCCAATCACAGGAACATTCGATTGGAAGCTGTTTTGGACAACTTTTCTTTTCTTCCTGCCAAACACTTGGCAGACATCCGTGCAACTTCTAGAACACGATGGGAGATGTTTTCTGTGCTGGCACAGTTTTTCCTAGCCAGACATAGTGGAAAAGCGTTTTGCTAAGATGTAGACTACAAAAGACGCGAAAGACGAAGGTAGGATGCTCTCCGGAGGTAAGAGCCGCTGCCGGGCGTCTTTCGGCAGAAGCCGCGCTAAGGAGAGCCCTGTGAGCGGCACAATCGTCTTTGCGCGAAGAAGCCGCTTCTTGGGCTCCGGCAGCCGGCGAGAGCGGCAGCTTCGGGAAGGTGAAGAAGCAAGCTGTACAACACTGGGATTGTGTGCGCACTTTGCCAACTGATAGAAAACAGTACCTTTGCACTCTCCTGACTTTTCCAATCACATGAACATTCGATTGGAAGCTGTTTTGGACAACTTTTCTTTTCTTCCTGCCAAACACTTGGCAGACATCCGTGCAACTTCGAGAACACGATGGGAGATGTTTTCTGTGCTGGCACAGTTTTTCCTAGCCAGACATAGTGGAAAAGCGTTTTGCCGAGGTGTAGATGAGAAGAGGAGCTAAAGACGAAGGTAGGATGGTCTCCGGAGGTAAGAGCCGCTGCCGGGCGTCTTTCGGCAGAAGCCGCGCTAAGGAGAGCACTGTGAGCGGCACAATCGTCTTTGCGCGAAGAAGCCGCTTCTTGGGCTCCGGCAGCCGGCGAGAGCGGCAGCTTCGGGAAGGTGAAGAAGCAAGCTGTACAACACTGGGATTGTGTGCGCACCTTGCCAACTGATAGAAAACAGTACCTTTGCACTCTCCTGACTTTTCCAATCACAGGAACATTCGATTGGAAGCTGTTTTGGACAACTTTTCTTTTCTTCCTGCCAAACACTTGGCAGACATCCGTGCAACTTCTAGAACACGATGGGAGATGTTTTCTGTGCTGGCACAGTTTTTCCTAGCCAGACATAGTGGAAAAGCGTTTTGCTAAGATGTAGACTACAAAAGACGCGAAAGACGAAGGTAGGATGCTCTCCGGAGGTAAGAGCCGCTGCCGGGCGTCTTTCGGCAGAAGCCGCGCTAAGGAGAGCACTGTGAGCGGCACAATCGTCTTTGCGCGAAGAAGCCGCTTCTTGGGCTCCGGCAGCCGGCGAGAGCGGCAGCTTCGGGAAGGTGAAGAAGCAAGCTGTACAACACTGGGATTGTGTGCGCACCTTGCCAACTGATAGAAAACAGTACCTTTGCACTCTCCTGACTTTTCCAATCACAGGAACATTCGATTGGAAGCTGTTTTGGACAACTTTTCTTTTCTTCCTGCCAAACACTTGGCAGACATCCGTGCAACTTCTAGAACACGATGGGAGATGTTTTCTGTGCTGGCACAGTTTTTCCTAGCCAGACATAGTGGAAAAGCTTTTTGCCGAGGTGTAGATGAGAAGAGGAGCTAAAGAGTGGATGTTAGCAAATGACACCCATCTTCAAAAAAGGCAATTAAGAGGACTCGCCATAGTACAAACCAGCCAGCCTCTTTTTTATCCCCAGGAAGTTGATGAAGCAGCTCTTCCTGGAAATCCTTGCCAGGCACATGACAGATGACCAAATAATGTAGTTAGCATGATTTTTCAGGGGAATTTCATGCTGAACATCACTTTAAACTCCTCTGATGAATCAACTTGACTGGTAGATGAAGGGAATATTATCTGCCTGGGCTTCAGGGAGGTTTTTGACATACCTCTACATGGCATCACACATACATATGGAAGCAATAGTGCAAAGGGGAGGGAATCAGTGTCTTTTCAGTGATGCTGAGGGAAAAGACAAGAGGCAGTGGGCACACACTGAAATACAGGAGATTGCCTTTGAACATCAGTAAATGTTTCTTTACTGTCAGGGTGACTGAACCACGGCACAGACTGCCCAGAAAGATTGTGGAGCCTGGATCTTTGAAGACATTAAAAGTACACCCAGATAGAATCCTGGGCAAGAGGCTCTAGGTATCCTGGTTTAGGCAGGGGGGTTGGGCCTGGTTAGCCCCACCAACCCCTTCCACTCTCTTTCATTCTGTGCTAGTGAATTCTCTTCAAGATGCATTTCAAAGCGCTGGCATGACAAAGTTCTGTGCAGACAGAGATCCAAATGGACATGGCATCTAAGTTCCTTAAGCAGTGTTCAAGAAGAATGTAAAACTCTGGCACAAGTGTCTCTTCCCTAACTGAATCCCTTTCATGGGAAAATTCCCAGCTCTAGAAAGATCTTCTGATACGCATGCTTAAGACTGACACTGGCTGAGCAAATTTCTCCCTATGTATATCTAAGACCAGTTAGGATCTTCACCCAAAGTGCAGTCAACATAGTCACAGAATGCCTATTGTTAAGAAGTGACAGCTTCCATCAGAATGGCAGCTATTGGTCCACAAAATGGATTAATGGATGGGAATTATCTACGTGGGTTAAAAACAAAAATAAAGAGTTGGTCTTTATTTATCAATTTCATGGCAATATTGATAAGGGAAGAAAAAGATCTAAGTCCTTGACTTTCTGGACTCGAGGAAAGATTTTAAAAATTCCTTGTAAAAATGTATGATCACAATCAGACTATTGAAACCATTTTAGTTGGGAACAAAGTTCCAAAATTGTCTAGATAGTGGCAAAGAAGCCAAGAAAATAGGAAAGAAACAAAAAGAGAGCAAAAGAGTCAGCTTCAGTGTACAAGCTCGTTCTAGAAGTAGTCTGCTGGGAAAAGGAACCCCCAGCTAAATTTCCAATGTATTCCTGCACTTGATTCAGTAACTGGTCAATGTAAAAACCAATCCTTTTGTACAACTTCTTCCAGCAACAAAAACTCCAACAGGTTGACACTACCATCATGCCTGTTCCAGACATATTTAAAAGAGAAATGATGATTTTCTTGAAAACCTACTTACATAAAAGTTGCAAGATGGTGGAGGGATTCCCACATCCTCCTTCCTCCATCTGGCTTGAAAGTATATTTGATAAAATATGCAACAAAGCACATGATTTATAAGGGAGAGTCAAATGGATGATTTGGGAATCGATCTCTTGTTGATAGTAAACTTCATATCCACTCGGTGTGACCTTTTTAAAACAAAATGTGGAGCTGAGGCATGAATCTGCCACAACAATTGTAAAGCAAACATACACACTCCCCTTCATATGCCCCCCCCTCCACACACACCTAGGCACACACAGAGATCAGCATAGCAGATCATGAACACCTTGGAAAAGACTGAAATGCTAAATGCCTCTCTTGATGGGCAAAAGAGCTGGTGCAGTAATTCAAATGCCTGGTACAAAAATTCTCTTTAATATTTAGCTCCTATTTAAAACACAGCTTTTCATTTCATTCTATTTACAGAATATTTTCATTTCATTTGTTTCTTTAAAATTACTTAGTTCTCACCTGTTGTATGTCTAGGAATATTTTCTTCCAAAAATAGAAAAAAATAGATGATATCTTTTCAGCAGAAAACATTGGTTGATACAATTTTAAACCATCATGATATGGAAGAATTCTTCTGTCCCTCTCGAAGGTGGAAGAAGCATTTGGATCACAGATCATCTACAATGAAATACTTGACATGTTTAAGATGCTTTCAATCAATTTTGATCGTCAATTGCTTATTTGTTGTAAACAGTAATTTTTCAGTGAAGGGAAAGTGTGTGTGGTATATCTACATGATATGTTCAAAGGCAGTTCCTACTAATGGCCAGGCTGAATTCCAGTAAATAATGTCCCGAATGATATTTTGCCGCCTTCTTTGGCACTTCATGAAATCTTACCCCGATGAAGTGCTGAAACAAAGAGATTTTCTCTTAGAGAGTGTCTCATGTTGTAACCTATCCCATGGATTTTATGCTGTAATTCTTATCTCTTTTAAAATTTACTATCTTCTGTACAGTTTTCATGAAACTTTCTGTTACAGTAGTGAATAGCACAGATAAATGTCATTTTGTACAACTTTGAATTTACCCCAAGAGCTGAGAGAAAACTTGATCCTATACTTCAATCCGAGTTTCTTCTATAGTCCGACTTTGTTTCTCTACCATCAAGCTTCTCCTTTGTTGCTGCTCCAAGCCCCGTCCAAGGTGACCTTGAATACTTTCAGGGATGGGACACCCACAACTTCTCTGGGCAACCTGTTCCAGTGTTCCAGCACTCCCACAGTAAAAAAGGCCTTCCTTTCATCTAATATGTGTAGGAAATCATAAATCTAGGCATAGAAGCTTGGAGTGCAAATTTGAAATTCTTTGGATTTGAAGCACATTTTATATGAATACTGACTTACAGATGACTAAAAGATGTTGATGGGCATTTGAGCTGACAAGTTTTGAAAAAGTGCACGGAAATTAAAATTGAAACCACTAAAATTAAAAACTCCTTGCCATTTTCTTTTTCCTCTCCTATTCAAAATTGCATATGTCAGATATCAGTGCTTCATGCAAACCTCTCAGATGCTCTCAGAGAAAAAGCTTTTCTTTCAGACTAAGTTGCGGTTGACGTAGAACACTAGCAGGAGTGAAAGATTTTCTGGGCATCGGGGCAGCCCGTTCTCCTTGGATTTGTGTGCAGAATGCATTTTATCCAAACTGGAAAATAGATCCCAGCTCTGTTCTATTCATCATTCTTACTTCATCAGGCCAGAAGATTCTGTGAAAAGTAGCCTGTGGACCTTGAAGACAGCGCATGTGAACCAGATGAGAGGTGATAGAGAAGTTGAGGGAGAGAAGAAAGAGCATGAGGCTGAAACCAGAAAGTATTTCTCCACGTGATCATGGAAGATTGCAGGAGCCACTTGGTACTATCAAACCAGCCCAACTTGGCACTGGTGCCACCTTGGGTCTGGGAGCCATGTTGCATATCGTGCATTTTAAGGAGCCAGCTGGCCACACCCAGCCATATGCCCCCAAACACAAACCAAGGCCCTTTTCTCTGGCAAACAAAACTCAGCTGCCCTGCTTCTGGATGGCAGATTGCAGGAACCACTTGGTACTATCAAACCAGCCCAACTTGGCACTGGTGCCACCATGGGTCTGGTCACCATCCTGCCTATTGTAGCTATTCAGGAGCCAGCCGGTCACTCTCAGCCATAGGCCCCCAAACACAAACCTCGGCCCGTTTCCCTGGCAAACAAAAGTAAGCTGCCCCGCTTCTGGATGGCAGATTGCAGGAGCTACTTAGTACTATCAAATCAGCCCGACTTGGCACAGGTGCCACCTTGGATCTGGGAACCATCCTGTGTATCGTGGATTTTCAGGGGCCAGCCAGCCACTCTCAGCCATATGCCCCCAAAAACAAACCACGGACCTTTTCTCTGGCAAACAAAACTCAACTGCCCCTCTTCTGGATGGCAAATTTTAGGACGCACTTTGTACTACGAAAACCGCCCGACGTGGCACTGGTGCCACCTTGTGTCAGGGAACCATCCTGCATATCGAGCTTTTTAAGGAGCCAGCCGGCCAGGCCCAGCCATATACCCCCAAAAACAAACCACGGACCATTTCTCATGGAAACAAAAATCCGCTGCCCCGCGTCTGGATGGCAGATTGCAGGAGCCACTTTGCACCATCAAACCAGCCCGACTTGGCACTGGTGCCACCTTGGGTCTGGGAACAATCCTGCGTATCGTACATATTCAGGAACCAGCCGAACACTCCCAGCCACAGGCCCCCAAACACAAACAACGGCCCATTTCCCTGGCAAACAAAACTCAGCTGCCCCGCTTCTGGATGGCAGTTTGCAGGAGCCACTTGGGACTATCAAACCAGCCCGACTTGGCACTGGTGCCACCTTGGGTCTGGGAACCATCCTGCGTATGGTGGATTCTAAGGAGCCAGCTGGCCACTCCCAGCCACAGGCCCCCAACAAAAACCACGGCCCTTTTTTCTGGCAAACAAAACTTAGCTGCCTCACTTCTGGATGGCAGATTGCAGGAGCCACTTGGTGTAATCAAACCAGCCCGACTTGGCACTGGTGCCACCTTGGGTCTGGGAACCATCCTGCGTATCGTGGATTCTAAGGAGCCAGCCGGCCACTCCCAGCCACAGGCCCCCAAACAAAATCAACGGCGCTGTTCCCTGGAAAACAAAACACGCCTGCCAACTTTTTGATGGAGTTTGCAGGAGCCACTTGGTACTATCAAACCAGCCCGACTTGGCACTGGTGCCACCTTGGGTCTGGGAAACATCCTGCGTAACGTAGATTCTTAGGAGCCAGCCGGCCACTCCTAGCCACAGGCCCCCAGACAAAAACCTAGGCCTATTTCTCTGGCAAACAAAAGTAAGCTGCCCCGCTTCTGGATGGCAGATTGCAGGAGACACTTGGTACTATCAAACCAGCCCAACTTGGCACTGGTGCCACCTTGGATCTGGGAACCATGCTGTGTATCGTGGATATTCAGGGGCCAGCCGGCCACTCTCAGCCATATGTCCCCAAACAGAAACCTCGGCCCGTTTCTCTGGCAAACAAAACTCAACTGCCCCTCTTCTGGATGGCAAATTGCAGGATGAACTTGATACTAAAACCGCAGGCCGACTTGGTAGTGGTGACACCTTGGACCTGGGAACCATCATGCGTATCGAGCATTTTAAGGAGCCAGCCGGCCACTCCCAGCAATATGCCCCCAAAAACAATCCACGGAATTTTTCTCTGGCAAACAAAAATCAGCTACCCCGCTTCTGGATGGCAGATTGCAGGAGCCACTTTGCACCATCAAACCAGCCCGACTTGGCACTGGTGCCACCTTGCATCTGGGAACCATGCTGCCTAGCGTGGATTTTCAGGAGCCAGCCGGCCACTCTCAGCCATAGGCCCCCAAACAAAACCCACGGCCCGTTTCCCTGGCAAACAAAATTAAGCTGCCCCGCTTCTGGATGGCAGATTGCAGGACGCACTTGGTAGTATCAAACCAGCCCGACTTGGCACTGGTGCCACCTTGGGTCTGGGAACCATCCTGCGTATTGTGGGTTCAAAGGAGCCAGCCGGCCACTCCCAGCCACAGGCCCCCAAATAAAAACAACGGCGCTTTTCCCTGGAAAACAAAACTCGCCTGACAACTTTTTGATGGCAGATTGCAGGAGCCACTTGGTACTATCAAACCAGCCCAACTTGGCACTGGTGCCACCATGGGTCTGGTCACCATCCTGCCTATCGTAGCTTTTCAGGAGCCAGCCGGTCACTCCCAGCCATAGGTCCCCAGTCACAAACCTCGGCCCGTTTCCCTGGCAAACAAAAGTAAGCTGCCCCACTTCTGGATGGCAGATTGCAGGAGCCACTTGGTACTATCAAACCAGCCCAACTTGGCACTGGTGCCACCTCTGGTCTGGGAACCATGCTGCGTAACACAGATTCTAAGGCGCCAGTCGGCCACTCCCAGCCACAAGCCCCCAAACACAAACAACGGCGCTATTCTCTGGCAAACAAAACTCCACTGCCCCTCTTCTGGATGGCAAATTGCAGGACGCACTTGGTACTATAAAAACAGCCCGACTTGGCACTGGTGCCACCTTGGGTCTGGGAACCATCCTGCGTATCGATCTTTTTAATGAGACAGCCGGCCACTCCCAGCCATATGCCCCCAAACACAACCCACGGCCCTTTTCTCTGGCAAACAAAACTCAACTGCACCGCTTCTGGATGGCAGATTGCAGGAGCCACTTGGTACTATCAAACCAGCCCGACTTGGCACTGGTGCCACCTTGGGTCTGGGAACCATCCAGCCTATCGTGGATTTTAAGGAGCCAGCCGGCTACTCCCAGACACAGGCCCCAACAAAAACCACGGCCCTTTTTTCTGGCAAACAAAACTTAGCTGCCTCATTTCTGGATGGCAGATTGCAGGAGCCACTTGGTGTAATCAAACCAGCCCGACTTGGCACTGGTGCCACCTTGGGTCTGGGAACCATCCTGCGTATCGTGGATTCTAAGGAGCCAGCCGGCCACTCCCAGCCACAGGTCCCCAAACAAAATCAACGGCGCTGTTCCCTGGAAAACAAAACACGTCTGCCAACATTTTGATGGAGTTTGCAGGAGCCACTTGGTACTATCAAACCAGCCCGACTTGGCACTGGTGCCACCTTGGGTCTGGGAAACATCCTGCGTATCGTGGATTCTAAGGAGCCAGCCGGCCACTCCTAGCCACAGGCCCCCAGACAAAAACCTAGGCCTATTTCTCTGGCAAACAAAAGTAAGCTGCCCCGCTTCTGGATGGCAGATTGCAGGAGACACTTGGGACTATCAAACCAGCCCAACTTGGCACTGGTGCCACCTTGGATCTGGGAACCATGCTGTGTATCGTGGATATTCAGGGGCCAGCCGGCCACTCTCAGCCATATGTCCCCAAACAGAAACCTCGGCCCGTTTCTCTGGCAAACAAAACTCAACTGCCCCTCTTCTGGATGGCAAATTGCAGGATGAACTTGATACTAAAACCGCAGGCCGACTTGGTAGTGGTGACACCTTGGGCCTGGAAACCATCATGCGTATCGAGCATTTTAAGGAGCCAGCCGGCCACTCCCAGCAATATGCCCCCAAAAACAATCCACGGAATTTTTCTCTGGCAAACAAAAATCAGCTGCCCCGCTTCTGGATGGCAGATTGCAGGAGCCACTTTGCACCATCAAACCAGCCCGACCTGGCACTGGTGCCACCTTGCATCTGGGAACCATGCTGCCTAGCGTGGATTTTCAGGAGCCAGCCGGCCACTCTCAGCCATAGGCCCCCATACAAAACCCACGGCCCGTTTCCCTGGCAAACAAAATTAAGCTGCCCCGCTACTGGATGGCAGATTGCAGGACGCACTTGGTAGTATCAAACCAGCCCGACTTGGCACTGGTGCCACCTTGGGTCTGGGAACCATGCTGCGTATCATGGATTTTCAGGAGCCAGCCGTCCACTGCCAGCCACAGGCCCCGAAACACAAACAACAGCCTTTTTCTCTGGCAAACAAAATTCAGCTGCCCCGCTTCTGGATGGCAGATTGCAGGAACCACTTGGTACTAACAAACCAGCCCGACTTGGCACTGGTGCCACCTTGGGTCTGGGAACCATCCTGCGTATCGTGGATTCTAAGGAGCCAGCTGGCCACTCCCAGCCACAGGCCCCCAAACACACACAACGGTGCTTTTCCCTGGAAAACAAAACTCGCCTGCCAAACATTTGATGGCAGATTGCAGGAGCCACTTGGTACTATCAAACCAGCCCAACTTGGCACTGGTGCCACCATGGGTCTGGTAAACATCCTGCCTATCGTAGCCTTTCAGGTGCCAGCCAGCCACCCCCAGCCAGAGGCCCCTAGACAAATATTTCGGCCCGTTTCCCTGGCAAACAAAAGTAAGCTACCCCGCTTCTGGATGGCAGATTGCAGGAGCCACTTTCCACCATCAAACCAGCCCAACTTGGCACTGGTGCCACCTCTGGTCTGGGAACAATCCTGCGTATCGTGGGTTCTAAGGAGCCAGCTGGCCACTCCCAGCCACAGGCCCCCAAACACAAACAACAGCGCTTTTCCCTGGAAAACAAAACTCGCCTGCCAACTATTTGATGGCAGATTGCCGGAGCCACTTGGTACTATCAAACCAGCCCAACTTGGCACTGGTGCCACCTTGGGTCTGGTCACCATCCTGCCTATCGTAGCTTTTCAGGAGCCAGTCGGTCACTCCCAGCCATAGGCCCCCAGACACAAACCTCGGCCCGTTTCCCTGGCAAACAAAAGTAAGCTGCCCCGCTTCTGCATGGCAGATTGCAGGAGCTATTTAGTACTATCAAACCAGCCCGACTTGGCACTGGTGACACCTCTGGTCTGGGAACCATCCTGCCTATCGTGGATTTTCAGGGGCCAGCCGGCCACTCTCAGCCATATGCCCCCAAAAACAAACCACGGCCCTTTTCTCTGGCAAACAAAACTCAACTGCCCCTCTTCTGGATGGCAAATTTTAGGACGCACTTTGTACTACGAAAACCGCCAAACGTGGCACTGGTGCCACCTTGTGTCAGGGAACCATCCTGCATATCGAGCTTTTTAAGGGGCCAGCCGGCCACGCCCAGCCATATACCCCCAAAAACAAACCACGGACCATTTCTCATGGAAACAAAAATCCGCTGCCCCGCGTCTGGATGGCAGATTGCAGGAGCCACTTTGCACCATCAAACCAGCCCGACTTGGCACTGGTGCCACCTTGGGTCTGGGAACAATCCTGCATATCGTGGATTCTAAGGAGCCAGCCGGCCACTCCCAGCCACAGGCCCCCAAACACAAACAACGGCGCTTTTCCCTGGAAAACAAAACTCGCCTGCCAGCTTTTTGATGGCAGATTGCAGGAGCCACTTGGTACTATCAAACCAGCCCAACTTGGCACTGGTGCCACCATGGGTCTGGTCACCATCCTGCCTATCGTAGCTTTTCAGGAGCCAGCCGGTCACTCCCAGCCATAGACCCCCAGACACAAACCTCGGCCCGTTTCCCTGGAAAACAAAAATAAGCTGCCCCGATTCTGGACGGCAGATTGCAGGAGCCACTTGGTGCTATCAAATCAGCCCAACTTGGCACTGGTGCCACCATGGGTCTGGTAAACATCCTGCCTATCGTAGCTTTTCAGGAGCCAGCCGGTTACTCCCTGCCATAGGCCCCCAGACACAAACCTCGGCCCGTTTCTCTGGCAAACAAAAGTAAACTGCCCCGCTTTTGGATGGCAGATTGCAGGATGCATTTGGTACTATCAAACCTGCCCGACTTGGCCCTCGTGCCACCTTGGCTCTGGGAACCATGCTGCGTAAAGTAGATTCTACGAGGACAGGCGGCCACTCCCAGCCACAGGCCTCTAAACAAAAACAACGGCGCTTTTCCCTGGAAAACAAAACTCGCCTGCCAAATTTTTGATGGCAGATTGCAGGAGCCACTTGGTACTATCAAACCAGCCCAACTTGGTACTGGTGCCACCATGGGTCTGGTAACCATCCTGCCTATCGTAGCTTTTCAGGAGCCAGCCGGTCACTCCCAGCCATAGGCCCCCAGACAAATATCTCGGCCCGTTTCCCTGGCAAACAAAAGTAAGCTGCCCCGCTTCTGGATGGCAGATTACAGCAGCCACATGGTACTATCAAACCAGGCCAACATGGCACTGGTGCCACCTTGGCTCTGGGAACCATCCTGCCTATCGTGGATTTTCAGGGGCCAGCCGGCCACTCTCAGCCACAAGACCCCAAACACATACCACGGCCCTTTGCTCTGGCAAACAAAACTCAACTGCCC
Source organism: Melospiza melodia melodia (assembly GCF_035770615.1). Classification (NCBI taxonomy): domain Eukaryota; kingdom Metazoa; phylum Chordata; class Aves; order Passeriformes; family Passerellidae; genus Melospiza; species Melospiza melodia. The sequence goes on from NC_086197.1 coordinate 26,370,640, forward strand.
CTCTTCTGGATGGCAAATTGCAGGACGCACTTGGTACTACGAAAACAGCCCGACTTGGCAGTGATGCCACCTTGGGTCAGGGAACAATCCTGCGTATCGATCTTTTTAAGGAGCCAGCCGGCCACGTCCAGCCATATACCCCCAAAAAAAAACCACGGAACTTTTCTCCAGCAAACAAAAATCCGCTGCCCCGCGTCTGAATGGCAGATTTCAGGAGCTATTTAGTATTATCAAAAAAGCCCGACTTGGCACTGGTGCCACCATGAGTCTGGTAACCATCCTGCCTATCGTAGCTTTTCAGTAGCCAGCCGGTCACTCACAGCCATAGGCCCCCAGACACAAACCTCGGCCCGTTTCCCTGGGAAACAAAAGTAAGCTGACCCGCTTCTGGATGGCAGATTGCAGGAGCCACTTGGTACTATCAAACCAGCCCAACTTGGCACTGGTGCCACCTTGGCTCTGGGAACCATCCTGCGTATCCTGGGTTCAAAGGAGGCAGCCGGCCACTCCCAGCCACAGGCCTCTAAACAAGAACAACGGCGCTTTTCCCTGGAAAACAAAAGTCGCCTGACAACTTTTGGATGGCAGAATGCAGGAGCCACTTGGTACTATCAAACCAGCCCAACTTGGCACTGGTGCCACCATGGGTCTGGTCACCATCCTGCCTATCGTAGCTTTTCAGGAGCCAGCCGCTCACTCCCAGCCATAGGCCCCCAGACAAATATCTCGGCCGGTTTCCCTGGCAAACAAAAGTAAGCAGCCCCGCTTCTGGATGGCAGATTGCAGGAGCCACATGGTACTATCAAACCAGGCCAACATGGCACTGGTGCCTCCTCTGGTCTGGGAACCATCCTGCGTATCGTGGATTCTAAGGAGCCAGCTGGCCACTCCCAGCCACAGGCCCCCAAACACAAACAACGGTGCTTTTCCCTGGAAAACAAAACTCACCTGCCAACTTTTTGATGGCAGATTGCAGGAGCCACTTGGTACTATCAAACCAGCCCAACTTGGCACTGGTGCCACCATGGGTCTGGTCACCATCCTGCCTATCGTAGCTTTTCAGGAGCCAGCCGGTCACTCCCAGCCATAGGTCCCCAGACACAAACCTCGGCCCGTTTCCCTGGCAAACAAAAGTAAGCTACCCCGCTTCTGGATGGCAGATTGCAGGAGTCACTTTGCACCATCAAACCAGCCCGACTTGGCACTGGTGCCACCTCTGGTCTGGGACCCATCCTGCGTATCGTGGATTCTAAGGAGCCAGCTGGCCACTCCCAGCCACAGGCCCCCAAACACAAACAACAGCGCTTTTCCCTGGAAAACAAAACTCGCTTGCCAACTTTTTGATGGCAGATTGCAGGAGCCACTTGGTACTATCAAACCACCCCAACTTGGCAACAAGTTGTTCCTGCAATCTGACATCCAGAAGCGGGGCAGCTTACTTTTGTTTGCCAGGGAAATGGACCGTTGTTTGTGTTTGGAGGCGTATGGCTGGGAGTGGCCGACTGGCTCCTTAAAATCCACGATACGCAGCATGGTTCCCAGACCAGAGTTGGCACCAGTGCCAAGTCGGGCTGGTTTGATAGTACAAAGTGGCTCCTGCAATCTGCCATCCAGAAGCGGGGCAGCTTACTTTTGTTTGCCAGGGAAACGGGCCGGGCTTTCTGTCTCGGGGCCTATGGCAGGGAGTGACCGGCTGGCTCCTGAAATGCTACAATAGGCAGGATGGTGACCAGACCCATGGTGGCACCAGTGCCAAGTTGGGCTGGTTTGATAGTACCAAGTGGCTCCTGCAATCTGCCATCAAAAACTTGGCAGGCGAGTTTTGTTTTCCAGGGAAAAGCGCCATTGTTTGTGTTTGGGGACCTGTGGTTGGGAGTGCCCGGCTGGCTCCTTAGAAACCACGATACGCAGCATGGTTACCAGACAAGAGGTGCCACCAGTGCCAAGTTGTGCTGGTTTGATACTACCAAGTGGTTCCTGCAATCTGCCATCCAGAAGCGGGGCAGCTTACTTTTGTTTGCCACGGAAACGGGCCGTTGTTTGTGTTTGGGGGCCTGTGGCTGGGAGTGGCCGACTGGCTCCTTAGAATCCATGATACGCAGGATGGGTCCCAGACCAGAGGTGGCACCAGTGCCAAGTCGGGCTGGTTTGATAGTACCAAGTGGCTCCTGCAATCTGCCATCCAGAAGCGGGGCAGCTTACTTTTGTTTGCCAGGGTAACGGGCTGAGGTTTGTGACTGGGGACCTATGGCTGGGAGTGACCGGCTGGCTCCTGAAAAGTTACGATAGGCAGGATGGTGACCAGACCCATGGTGGCACCAGTGCCAAGTTGGGCTGGTTTGATAGTACCAAGTGGCTCCTGTAATCTGCCATCAAATAGTTGGTAGGCGAGTTTTGTTGTCCAGGGAAAAGCGCCGTTGTTTGTGTTTGGGGGCCTGTGGTAGGGAGTGGCCGGCTGGCTAATTAGAATCCACGATACGCAGGATGGTTCCCAGACCAGAGGTGGCACCAGTGCCAAGACGGGCTAGTTTGATGGTGCAAAGTGGCTCCTGCAATCTGCCATCCAGAAGCGGGGTAGCTTACTTTTGTTTGCCAGGGAAACGGGCCGAGCTTTTTGTCTGGGGACCTATGGCGGGGAGTGACCGGCTGGCTCCTGAAAAGATAAGATAGGCAGGATGGTGACCAGACCCATGGTGGCACCAGTGCCAAGTTGGGCTGATTTGATAAAACCAAGTGGCTCCTGCAATCTGCCATCAAAAAGTTGGCAGGAGAGTTTTGTTTTCCAGGGAAAAGCGCCGTTGTTTGTGTTTGGGGGCCTGTGGCTGGGAGTGGCCGGCTGGCTCCTTAGAATCCACGATACGCAGGATGGTTCCCAGACCCAAGGTGGCACCAGTGCCAAGTCGGGCTAGTATGATGGTGCAAATTGGCTCCTGCAATCTGCCATCCAGAAGCGGGGCAGCTTACTTTTGTTTGCCAGGGAAACGGTCCGAGCTTTGTGTCTCGGGGCCTATGGCTGGGAGTGACCGGCTGGCTCCTGAAAAGCTACGATAGGCAGGATGGTGACCAGACCCATGGTGGCACCAGTGCCATGTTCGGATGGTTTGATAGTACCAAGTGGCTCCTGCAATCTGCCATCAAAATGTCGGCAGGCGAGTTTTGTTTTCCAGGGAAAAGCGCCGTTGTTTGTGTTTGGGGGCCTGTGGCTGGGAGTGGCCGGCTGGCTCCTTAGAATCCACGATACGCAGGATGGTTCCCAGACCAGAGGTGGCACCAGTGCCAAGTCGGGCTGGTTTTATAGTACCAAGTGCGTCCTGCAATCTGCCATCCAGAAGCGGGGCAGCTTACTTTTGTTTGCCAGGGAAACGGGCCGAGCTTTGTGTCAGGGGGCCTATGGCTGGGAGTGACCGGCTGGCTCCTGAAAAGCTACGATAGGCAGGATGGTGACCAGACCCATGGTGGCACCAGTGCCATGTTCGGCTGATTTCATAGTACCAAGTGGCTCCTGCAATCTGCCATCAAAAAGTCGGCAGGCGAGTTTTGTTTTCCAGGGAAAAGCGCCGTTGTTTGTGTCTGCGGGCCTCTGGCTGGAGTGACCGGCTGGCTCCTTAGAATCCACGATACGCAGCATGGTTCCCAGACCCAAGGTGGCACCAGTGCCAAGTCGGGCTGGTTTGATAGTACCAAGTGGTTCCTGCAATCTGCCATCAAAAAGTTGGCAGGCGAGTTTTGTTTTCCAGGGAAAAGCGTCGTTGTTTGTGTTTGGGGGCCTGTGGCTGGGAGTGGCCGGCTGGCTCCTTAGAATCCACGATACGCAGGATGGTTCCCAGACCCAAGGTGGCACCAGTCCCAAGTTGGGCTGGTTTGATAGTACCAAGTGGTTCCTGCAATCTGCCATCCAGAAGCGGGGCAGCTTACTTTTGTTTGCCAGGGAAACGGGCCGAGGTTTGTGTCTGGGGGCCTATGGCTGGGAGTGACCGGCTGGCTCCTGAAAGGCTACGATAGGCAGGATGGTGACCAGACCCATGGTGGCACCAGTGCCAAGTTGGGCTGGTTTGATAGTACCAAGTGGCTCCTGCAATCTGCCATCAAAAACTTGGCGGGCGAGTTTTGTTTCCCAGGGAAAAGCGCCGTTGTTTGTGTTTGGGTGCCTGTGGCTGGGAGTGGCCGGCTGGCTAATTAGAATCCACGACAGGCAGGATGGTTCCCAGACCAGAGGTGACACCAGTGCCAAGTCGGGCTAGTTTGATGGTGAAAAGTGGCTCCTGCAATCTGCCATCCAGAAGCGGGTTAACTTACTTTTGTTTGCCAGGGAAAAGGGCCGAGGTTTTTGTCTGGGGGCCTATGGCTGGGAGTGACCGGCTGTCTCCTGAAAAGCTACGATAGGCAGGATGGTGACCAGACCCATGGTGGCACCAGTGCCTAATTGGGCTGGTTTGATAGTACCAAGTGGCTCCTGCAATCTGCCATCAAAAAGTTGGCAGGCGAGTTTGTTATCCAGGGAAAAGCGCCGTTGTTTTTGTTTGGGGGCCTGTGGCTGGGAGTGGCCGGATGGCTAATTAGAATCCACGATACGCAGCATGGTTCCCAGACCTGAGGTGGCACCAGTGCCAAGTTGGGCTGGTTTGATACTACCAAGTGCGTCCTGCAATCTGCCATCCAGAAGCGGGGCAGCTTACTTTTGTTTGCCAGGGAAACGGGCCGAGGTTTTGTCTGGGGGCCTATGGCAGGGAGTGACCGGCTGGCTCCTGAAAAACTACGATAGGCAGGATGGTGACCAGACCCATGGTGGCACCAGTGCCAAGTTGGGCTGGTTTGATAGTACCAAGTGGCTCCTGCAATCTGCCATCAAAAAGTTGGCAGGCGAGTTTTGTTTTCCAGGGAAAAGCGCCGTTGTTTGTGTTTGGGGGCCTGTGGCTGGGAGTGGCCGGCTGGCTCCTTAGAATCCACGATACGCAGGATGGTTCCCAGACCCAAGGTGGCACCAGTGCCAAGTCGGGCTAGTATGATGGTGCAAATTGGCTCCTGCAATCTGCCATCCAGAAGCGGGGCAGCTTACTTTTGTTTGCCAGGGAAACGGTCCGAGCTTTGTGTCTCGGGGCCTATGGCTGGGAGTGACCGGCTGGCTCCTGAAAAGCTACGATAGGCAGGATGGTGACCAGACCCATGGTGGCACCAGTGCCATGTTCGGATGGTTTGATAGTACCAAGTGGCTCCTGCAATCTGCCATCAAAATGTCGGCAGGCGAGTTTTGTTTTCCAGGGAAAAGCGCCGTTGTTTGTGTTTGGGGGCCTGTGGCTGGGAGTGGCCGGCTGGCTCCTTAGAATCCACGATACGCAGGATGGTTCCCAGACCAGAGGTGGCACCAGTGCCAAGTCGGGCTGGTTTTATAGTACCAAGTGCGTCCTGCAATCTGCCATCCAGAAGCGGGGCAGCTTACTTTTGTTTGCCAGGGAAACGGGCCGAGCTTTGTGTCAGGGGGCCTATGGCTGGGAGTGACCGGCTGGCTCCTGAAAAGCTACGATAGGCAGGATGGTGACCAGACCCATGGTGGCACCAGTGCCATGTTCGGCTGATTTCATAGTACCAAGTGGCTCCTGCAATCTGCCATCAAAAAGTCGGCAGGCGAGTTTTGTTTTCCAGGGAAAAGCGCCGTTGTTTGTGTCTGCGGGCCTCTGGCTGGAGTGACCGGCTGGCTCCTTAGAATCCACGATACGCAGCATGGTTCCCAGACCCAAGGTGGCACCAGTGCCAAGTCGGGCTGGTTTGATAGTACCAAGTGGTTCCTGCAATCTGCCATCAAAAAGTTGGCAGGCGAGTTTTGTTTTCCAGGGAAAAGCGTCGTTGTTTGTGTTTGGGGGCCTGTGGCTGGGAGTGGCCGGCTGGCTCCTTAGAATCCACGATACGCAGGATGGTTCCCAGACCCAAGGTGGCACCAGTCCCAAGTTGGGCTGGTTTGATACTACCAAGTGGTTCCTGCAATCTGCCATCCAGAAGCGGGGCAGCTTACTTTTGTTTGCCAGGGAAACGGGCCGAGGTTTGTGTCTGGGGGCCTATGGCTGGGAGTGACCGGCTGGCTCCTGAAAGGCTACGATAGGCAGGATGGTGACCAGACCCATGGTGGCACCAGTGCCAAGTTGGGCTGGTTTGATAGTACCAAGTGGCTCCTGCAATCTGCCATCAAAAACTTGGCAGGCGAGTTTTGTTTCCCAGGGAAAAGCGCCGTTGTTTGTGTTTGGGTGCCTGTGGCTGGGAGTGGCCGGCTGGCTAATTAGAATCCACGACAGGCAGGATGGTTCCCAGACCAGAGGTGACACCAGTGCCAAGTCGGGCTAGTTTGATGGTGAAAAGTGGCTCCTGCAATCTGCCATCCAGAAGCGGGTTAACTTACTTTTGTTTGCCAGGGAAAAGGGCCGAGGTTTTTGTCTGGGGGCCTATGGCTGGGAGTGACCGGCTGTCTCCTGAAAAGCTACGATAGGCAGGATGGTGACCAGACCCATGGTGGCACCAGTGCCTAATTGGGCTGGTTTGATAGTACCAAGTGGCTCCTGCAATCTGCCATCAAAAAGTTGGCAGGCGAGTTTGTTATCCAGGGAAAAGCGCCGTTGTTTTTGTTTGGGGGCCTGTGGCTGGGAGTGGCCGGATGGCTAATTAGAATCCACGATATGCAGCATGGTTCCCAGACCTGAGGTGGCACCAGTGCCAAGTTGGGCTGGTTTGATACTACCAAGTGCGTCCTGCAATCTGCCATCCAGAAGCGGGGCAGCTTACTTTTGTTTGCCAGGGAAACGGGCCGAGGTTTTGTCTGGGGGCCTATGGCAGGGAGTGACCGGCTGGCTCCTGAAAAACTACGATAGGCAGGATGGTGACCAGACCCATGGTGGCACCAGTGCCAAGTTGGGCTGGTTTGATAGTACCAAGTGGCTCCTGCAATCTGCCATCAAAAAGTTGGCAGGCGAGTTTTGTTTTCCAGGGAAAAGCGCCGTTGTTTGTGTTTGGGGGCCTGTGGCTGGGAGTGGCCGGCTGGCTCCTTAGAATCCAAAATACGCAGGATGGTTCCCAGACCTGAGGTGGCACCAGTGCCAAGTTGGGCTGGTTTGATTGTAGCAAATGGTTCCTGCAATCTACCATCCAGAAGCGGGGCAGCTTACTTTTGTTTGCCAGGGAAACGGGCCGAGCTTTGTGTCTGGGGGCCTATGGCTGGGAGTGACCGGCTGGCTCCTGAAAAGCTACGATAGGCAGGATGGTTCCCAGACCCATGGTGGCACCAGTGCCAAGTTTGGCTGGTTTGATAGTACCAAGTGGCTCCTGCAATCTGCCATCAAAAAGTTGGCAGGCGAGTTTTGTTTTCCAGGGAAAAGCGCCGTTGTTTGTGTTTTGGGGCCTGTGGGTGGGAGTGGCCAGCTGGCTCCTTAGAATCCACGATACGCAGGATGGTTCCCAGACCCAAGGTGGCACCAGTGCCAAGTCGGGCTGGTTTGTTAGTACCAAGTGGTTCCTGCAATCTGCCATCCAGAAGCGGGGCAGCTGAATTTTGTTTGCCAGAGAAAAAGGCTGTTGTTTGTGTTTCGGGGCCTGTGGCTGGCAGTGGATGGCTGGCTCCTGATAATCCATGATACGCAGCATGGTTCCCAGACCCAAGGTGGCACCAGTGCCAAGTCGGGCTGGTTTCATAGTACCCAGTGGCTCCTGCAATCTGCCATCCAGAAGAGGGGCAGTTGAATTTTGTTTTCCAGAGAAAAGGTCCGTGGTTTGTGTTTGGGGCCTATGGCTGAGAGTGACCGGCTGGCTCCTGAAAAGCTACGATAGGCAGGATGGTGACCAGACCGATGGTGGCACCAGTGCCAAGTCGGGCTGGTTTGATAATACTAAATAGCTCCTGCAATCTGCCATCCAGACGCGGGGCAGCGGATTTTTGCTTGCTGGAGAAAAGTTCCGTGGGTTTTTTTTGGGGGTATATGGCTGGACGTTGCCGGCTGACTCCTTAAAAACATCGATACGCAGGATGGTTCCCTGACCCAAGGTGGCATCACTGCCAAGTCGGGCTGTTTTCGTAGTACCAAGTGGCTCCTGCAATTTGCCATCCAGAAGAGGGGCAGTTGAGTTTTGTTTACCAGAGAAAAGGGCCGTGGTTTGTGTTTTGGGGCATATGGCTGAGAGTGGCCGGCTGGCGCCTGAAAATCCACGATAGGCAGGATGGTTCCCAGAGCCAAGGTGGCACCAGTGCCATGTTGGCCTGGTTTGATAGTACCATGTGGCTCCTGCAATCTGCCATCCAGAAGCGGGGCAGCTTACTTTTGTTTGCCAGGGAAACGGGCCGAGGTATTTGTCTGGGGGCCTATGGCTGGGAGTGACCGGCTGGCTCCTGAAAAGCTACGATAGGCAGGATGGTGACCAGACCCAAGGTGGCACCAGCGCCAAGTTGGGCTGGTTTGATAGTACCAAGTGGCTCCTGCAATCTGCCATCAAAAAGTTGGCAGGCGAGTTTTGTTTTCCAGGGTAACGCGCCGTTGTTTTTGTTTAGAGGCCTGTGGCTGGGAGTGTCCGCCTGTCCTCTTAGAATCTACGTTACGCAGCATGGTTCCCAGAGCCAAGGTGGCACCAGTGCCAAGTTGGGCTGGTTTGATAGTAGCAAGTGGTTCCTGCAATCTGCCATCCAGAAGAGGGGCAGCTTACTTTTGTTTGCCAGGGAAACGGGCCGAGGTTTTTGTCTGGGGGCCTATGGCAGGGAGTGACCGGCTGGCTCCTGAAAAGCTACGATAGGCAGGATGGTGACCAGACCCATGGTGGCACCAGTGCCAAGTTGGGCTGATTTGATAGTACCAAGTGGCTCCTGCAATCTGCCGTCAAAATTTGGCAGGCGAGTTTTTATTTTCCAGGGAAAAGCGCCGTTGTTTGTGTTTGGGGGCCTGTGGCTGGGAGTGGCCGGCTGGCTCCTTAGAATCCACGATACGCAGGATGGTTCCCAGACCCAAGGTGGCACCAGTGCCAAGTCGGGCTTGTATGATGGTGCAAAGTGGCTCCTGCAATCTGCCATCCAGAAGCGGGGCAGCTTACTTTTGTTTGCCAGGGAAACGGTCCGAGCTTTGTGTCAGGGGGCCTATGGCTGGGAGTGACCGGCTGGCTCCTGAAAAGCTACGATAGGCAGGATGGTGACCAGACCCATGGTGGCACCAGTGCCATGTTCGGCTGATTTCATAGTACCAAGTGGCTCCTGCAATCTGCCATCAAAAAGTCGGCAGGCGAGTTTTGTTTTCCAGGGAAAAGCGCCGTTGTTTGTGTCTGCGGGCCTGTGGCTGGAGTGACCGGCTGGCTCCTTAGAATCCACGATACGCAGCATGGTTCCCAGACCCAAGGTGGCACCAGTGCCAAGTCGGGCTGGTTTGATAGTACCAAGTGGTTCCTGCAATCTGCCATCAAAAAGTTGGCAGGCGAGTTTTGTTTTCCAGGGAAAAGCGTCGTTGTTTGTGTTTGGGGGCCTGTGGCTGGGAGTGGCCGGCTGGCTCCTTAGAATCCACGATACGCAGGATGGTTCCCAGACCCAAGGTGGCACCAGTCCCAAGTTGGGCTGGTTTGATAGTACCAAGTGGTTCCTGCAATCTGCCATCCAGAAGCGGGGCAGCTTACTTTTGTTTGCCAGGGAAACGGGCCGAGGTTTGTGTCTGGGGGCCTATGGCTGGGAGTGAGCGGCTGGCTCCTGAAAGGCTACGATAGGCAGGATGGTGACCAGACCCATGGTGGCACCAGTGCCAAGTTGGGCTGGTTTGATAGTACCAAGTGGCTCCTGCAATCTGCCATCAAAAAGTTGGCAGGCGAGTTTGTTATCCAGGGAAAAGCGCCGTTGATTTTGTTTGGGGGCCTGTGGCTGGGAGTGGCCGGATGGCTAATTAGAATCCACGATACGCAGCATGGTTCCCAGAGCCAAGGTGGCACCAGTGCCAAGTTGGGCTGGTTTGATACTACCAAGTGCGTCCTGCAATCTGCCATCCAGAAGCGGGGCAGCTTACTTTTGTTTGACAGGGAAACGGGCCGAGGTTTTGTCTGGGGGCCTATGGCAGGGAGTGACCGGCTGGCTCCTGAAAAACTACGATAGGCAGGATGGTGACCAGACCCATGGTGGCACCAGTGCCAAGTTGGGCTGGTTTGATAGTACCAAGTGGCTCCTGCAATCTGCCATCAAAAAGTTGGCAGGCGAGTTTTGTTTTCCAGGGAAAAGCGCCGTTGTTTTTGTTTGGGGGCCTGTGGCTGGGAGTGGCCGGCTGGCTCCTTAGAATCCAAAATACGCAGGATGGTTCCCAGACCTGAGGTGGCACCAGTGCCAAGTTGGGCTGGTTTGATTGTAGCAAATGGTTCCTGCAATCTACCATCCAGAAGCGGGGCAGCTTACTTTTATTTGCCAGGGAAACGGGCCGAGCTTTGTGTCTGGGGGCCTATGGCTGGGAGTGACCGGCTGGCTCCTGAAAAGCTACGATAGGCAGGATGGTGACCAGACCCATGCTGGCACCAGTGCCATGTTCGGCTGATTTCATAGTACCAAGTGGCTCCTGCAATCTGCCATCAAAATGTTGGCAGGCGAGTTTTGTTTTCCAGGGAAAAGCGCCGTTGTTTGTGTCTGCGGGCCTGTGGCTGGAGTGGCCGGCTGGCTCCTTAGAATCCACAATACGCAGCATGGTTCCCAGACCCAAGGTGGCACCAGTGCCAAGTTGGGCTGGTTTGATAGTACCAAGTGGTTCCTGCAATCTGCCATCAAAAAGTTGTCAGGCGAGTTTTGTTTTCCAGGGAAAATCGCCGTTGTTTTTGTTTGGGGGCCTGTGGCTGGGAGTGGCCGGCTGGCTCCTTAGGATCCACGATACCCAGGATGGTTCCCAGACCAGAGGTGGCACCAGTACCAAGTCGGGCTGGTTTGATAATAACAAGTGGATCCTGCAATCTGCCATCCAGAAGCGGGGCAGCTTACTTTTGTTTGCCAGGGAAACGGGCCGAGCTTTGTGTCTGGGGGCCTATGGCTGGGAGTGACCGGCTGGCTCCTGAAAAGCTACGATAGGCAGGATGGTGACCAGACCCATGGTGGCACCAGTGCCAAGTTGGGCTGGTTTGATAGTACCAAGTGGCTCCTGCAATCTGCCATCAAAATGTTGGCAGGCGAGTTTTGTTTTCCAGGGAAAAGCGCCGTTGTGTTTGTTTTGGGGCCTGTGGCTGGCAGTGGATGGCTGGCTCCTGAAAATCCATGATACGCAGCATGGTTCCCAGACCCAAGGTGGCACCAGTGCCAAGTCGGGCTGGTTTCATAGTACCCAGTGGCTCCTGCAATCTGCCATCCAGAAGAGGGGCAGTTGAATTTTGTTTTCCAGAGAAAAGGGCCGTGGTTTGTGTTTGGGGCCTATGGCTGAGAGTGACCGGCTGGCTCCTGAAAAGCTACGATAGGCAGGATGGTGACCAGACCCATGGTGGCACCAGCGCCAAGTTGGGCTGGTTTGATAGTACCAAGTGGCTCCTGCAATCTGCCATCAAAAAGTTGGCAGGCGAGTTTTGTTTTCCAGGGTAACGCGCCGTTGTTTTTGTTTAGAGGCCTGTGGCTGGGAGTGTCCGCCTGTCCTCTTAGAATCTACGTTACGCAGCATGGTTCCCAGAGCCAAGGTGGCACCAGTGCCAAGTTGGGCTGGTTTGATAGTAGCAAGTGGTTCCTGCAATCTGCCATCCAGAAGAGGGGCAGCTTACTTTTGTTTGCCAGGGAAACGGGCCGAGGTATTTCTCTGGGGGCCTATGGCAGGGAGTGACCGGCCGGCTCCTGAAAAGCTAAGATAGGCAGGATGTTTACCAGACCCATGATGGCACCAGTGCCAAGTTGGGCTAATTTGATACTACCAAGTGGCTCCTGCAATCTGCCATCCAGAATCGGGGGTGCTTACTTTTGTTTTCCAGGGAAACGGGCCGAGGTTTGTGTCTAAGGGTTTATGGCTGGGAGTGACCGGCTGGCTCCTGAAAAGCTACGATAGGCAGGATGGTGACCAGACCCATGGTGGCACTAGTGCCAAGTTGGGCTGGTTTGATAGTACCAAGTGGCTCCTGCAATCTGCCATCAAAATGTTGGCAGGCGAGTTTTGTTTTCCAGGGAAAAGCGCCGTTGTTTGTGTTTGGGCGCCTGTGGCACGGAGTGGCCGGGTGGCTGCTTAGAATCCACGATACGCAGGATGGTTCCCAGACCCAAGGTGGCACCAGTGCCAAGTCGGGCTGTTTTGACACTACCAAGTGGCTCCTGCAATCTGCCATCCAGAATCGGGGCAGCTTAATTTTGTTTGCCAAGGAAACGGTCCGAGGTTTGTGATGGGGGCCTATGGCTGGGAGTGACCGGCTGGCTCCTGAAATGGTACAATTGGCAGGATGGTGACCAGACCCATAGTGGCACCAGTGCCTAGTTGGGATGATTTGATAGTGCCAAGTGGCTCCTGCAATCTGCCATCAAAAAGCTGGCAGGCGAGTTCTGTTTTCCAGGGAAAAGCGCCGTTGTTTGTATTTGGGGGCCTGTGGCTGGGAGTGGCCGCCTGGCGCCTTAGAATCTACGTTACGCAGCATGGTTCCCAGACCCAAAGTGGCACCAGTGTCAAGTTGGGCTGGTTTGATAGTACCAAGTGGCTCCTGCAATCTGCCATCCAGAAGCGGGGTAGCTTACTTTTGTTTGCCAGGGAAACGGGCAGAGCTTTCTGTCTGGGGGCCTATGGTTGGGAGTAACCGGCTGGCTCCTGAAAAGCTACGATAGGCAGGATGGTTCCCAGATCCAAGATGGCACCAGTGCCAAGTCGGGGTGGTTTGATGGTGCAACGTGGCTCCTGCAATCTGCCATCCTGACGCGGGGCAGCGGATTTTTGTTTCCAAGAGTAATGGTCCGTGGTTTGTTTTTGGGGCTATATGGCTGGTCGTGGCCTGCTGGCTCCTTAAAAAGCTACGATAGGCAGGATGGTTCCCTGACCCAAGGTGGCAGCAGTGCCAAGTCGGGCGTTTTTCGTAGTACAAAGTGCGTCCTAAAATTTGCCATCCAGAAGAGGGGCAGTTGAGTTTTGTTTACCAGAGAAAAGGGCCGTGGTTTGTTTTTGGGGGCATATGGCTGATAGTGGCCGTCTGGCGCCTGAAAATCCACGATAGGCAGGATGGTTCCCAGACCAGAGGTGGCACCAGTGCCAAGTCGGGCTGGTTTGATAGTACTAAATAGCACCTGCAATCTGCCATGCAGAAGCGGGGCAGCTTACTTTTGTTTGCCAGGGAAACGGGCCGAGGTTTGTGTCTGGGGGCCTATGGCTGGGAGTGACCGCCTGGCTCCTGAAAAGCTACGATAGGCAGGATGGTTACCAGACCCATGGTGGCACCAGTGCCAAGTTGGGCTGGTTTGATAGTACCAAGTGGCTCCTGCAATCTGCCATCAAAAAGTTGTCAGGCGAGTTTTGTTTTCCAGGGAAAAGCGCCGTTGTTTGTGTTTGGGGGACTGTTGGTGGGAGTGGCCGGCTGGCTCCTTAGAACACACGATACGCAGGATGGTTCCCAGACCCAAGGTGGCACCAGTGCCACGTCGGGCTGGTTTGATGGTGAAAAGTGGCTCCTGCAATCTGCCATCCTGAAGCGGGGTAGCTTACTTTTGTGTGCCAGGGAAACGGGCCGAGGTTTATGACTGGGGGCCTAGGGCTAGGAGTGACCGGCTGGCTCCTGAAAAGCAACAATAGGCAGGATGGTGACCAGACCCAAGGTGGCACCAGTGCCAAGTTGGGCTGGTTTGATGGTACCAACTGGCTCCTGCAATCTGCCATCTAAAAGTTGTCAGGCGAGTTTTGTTTTCCAGGGAAAAGCGCCGTTGATTTTGTTTGGAGGCCTGTGGCTGGCAGTGGCTGCCTGTCGTCTTAGAATCCGGGTTACGCAGCATGGTTCCCAGAGCCAAGGTGGCACCAGTGCCAAGTTGGGCTGGTTTGATGGTGCAAAGTGGCTCCTGCAATCTGCCATCCAGAAGTGCGGTAGCTTACTTTTGTGTGCCAGGGAAACAGGCCGAGGTTTGTGTCTGGGGGCCTATGGCTGGGAGTGACCGGCTGGCTCCTGAAAAGCTACGATAGGCAGGATGGTGACCAGACCCATGGTGGCACCAGTGCCAAGTTGGGCTGGTTTGATAGTACCAAGTGGCTCCTGCAATCTGCCATCAAAAAGTTGGCAGGCGAGTTTTGTTTTCCAGGGAAAAGCGCCATTGTGTGTGTTTTGGGGCCTGTGGCTGGGAGTGGCCAGCTGGCTCCTTAGAATCCACGATACGCAGGATGGTTCCCAGACCCAAGGTGGCACCAGTGCCAAGTCGGGCTGGTTTGTTAGTACCAAGTGGTTCCTGCAATCTGCCATCCAGAAGCGGGGCAGCTGAATTTTGTTTGCCAGAGAAAAAGGCTGTTGTTTGTGTTTCGGGGCCTGTGGCTGGCAGTGGACAGCTGGCTCATGAAAATCCATGATACGCAGCATGGTTCCCAGACCCAAGGTGGCACCAGTGCCAAGTAGGGCTGGTTTCATAGTACCCAGTGGCTCCTGCAATCTGCCATCCAGAAGAGGGGCAGTTGAGTTTTGTTTTCCAGAGAAAAGGGCCGTGGTTTGTGTTTGGGGCCTATGGCTGAGAGTGACCGGCTGGCTCCTGAAAAGCTACGATAGGCAGGATGGTGACCAGACCCATGGTGGCACCAGTGCCAAGTCGGGCTGGTTTGATAATACTAAATAGCTCCTGCAATCTGCCATCCAGACGCGGGGCAGCGGATTTTTGCTTGCTGGAGAAAAGTTCCGTGGGTTTTTTTTGGGGGTATATGGCTGGACGTTGCCGGCTGACTCCTTAAAAACATCGATACGCAGGATGGTTCCCTGACCCAAGGTGGCATCACTGCCAAGTCGGGCTGTTTTCGTAGTACCAAGTGCGTCCTGCAATTTGCCATCCAGAAGAGGGCAGTTGAGTTTTGTTTACCAGAGAAAAGAGCCGTGGTTTGTGTTTTGGGGCATATGGCTGAGAGTGGCCGGCTGGCGCCTGAAAATCCACGATAGGCAGGATGGTTCCCAGAGCCAAGGTGGCACCAGTGCCATGTTGGCCTGGTTTGATAGTACCATGTGGCTCCTGCAATCTGCCATCCAGAAGCGGGGCAGCTTACATTTGTTTGCCAGGGAAACGGGCCGAGGTATTTGTCTGGGGGCCTATGGCTGGGAGTGACCGCCTGGCTCCTGAAAAGCTACGATAGGCAGGATGGTGACCAGACCCATGGTGGCACCAGTGCCAAGTTGGGCTGGTTTGATAGTACCAAGTGGCTCCTGCAATCTGCCATCCAGAAGCGGGGTAGCTTACTTTTGTTTGCCAGGGAAACGGGCAGAGCTTTCTGTCTGGGGGCCTATGGTTGGGAGTAACCGGCTGGCTCCTGAAAAGCTACGATAGGCAGGATGGTTCCCAGATCCAAGATGGCACCAGTGCCAAGTCGGGGTGGTTTGATGGTGCAAAGTGGCTCCTGCAATCTGCCATCCTGACGCGGGGCAGCGGATTTTTGTTTCCAAGAGAAATGGTCCGTGGTTTGGTTTTGGGGCTATATGGCTGGGCGTGGCCTGCTGGCTCCTTAAAAAGCTACGATAGGCAGGATGGTTCCCTGACCCAAGGTGGCACCAGTGCCAAGTCGGGCGGTATTCGTAGTACAAAGTGCGTCCTAAAATTTGCCATCCAGAAGAGGGGCAGTTGAGTTTTGTTTACCAGAGAAAAGGGCCGTGGTTTGTTTTTGGGGACATATGGCTGATAGTGGCCGTCTGGCCCCTGAAAATCCACGAGAGGCAGGATGGTTCCCAGACCAGAGGTGGCACCAGTGCCAAGTCGGGCTGGTTTGATAGTACTAAATAGCACCTGCAATCTGCCATGCAGAAGCGGGGCAGCTTACTTTTGTTTGCCAGGGAAACGGGCCGAGGTTTGTGTCTGGGGGCCTATGGCTGGGAGTGACCGGCTGGCTCCTGAAAAGCTACGATAGGCAGGATGGTTACCAGACCCATGGTGGCACCAGTGCCAAGTTGGGCTGGTTTGATAGTACCAAGTGGCTCCTGCAATCTGCCATCAAAAAGTTGGCAGGCCAGTTTTGTTTTCCAGGGAAAAGCGCCGTTGTTTGTGTTTGGGGGACTGTGGGTGGGAGTGGCCGGCTGGCTCCTTAGAACACACGATACGCAGGATGGTTCCCAGACCCAAGGTGGCACCAGTGCCACGTCGGGCTGGTTTGATGGTGAAAAGTGGCTCCTGCAATCTGCCATCCTGAAGCGGGGTAGCTTAAATTTTTGTGCCAGGGAAACGGGCCGAGGTTTATGACTGGGGGCCTAGGGCTAGAAGTGACCGGCTGGCTCCTGAAAAGCAACAATAGGCAGGATGGTTCCCAGACCCAAGGTGGCACCAGTGCCAAGTTGGGCTGGTTTGATGGTACCAACTGGCTCCTGCAATCTGCCATCAAAAAGCTGGCAGGCGAGTTTTGTTTTCCAGGGAAAAGCGCCGTTGATTTTGTTTGGAGGCCTGTGGCTGGCAGTGGCTGCCTGTCGTCTTAGAATCCGGGTTACGCAGCATGGTTCCCAGAGCCAAGGTGGCACCAGTGTCAAGTTGGGCTGGTTTGATAGTACCAAGTGGCTCCTGCAATCTGCCATCCAGAAGCGGGGCAGCTTACTTTTGTTTGCCAGGGAAACGGGCTGAGGTATTTGTCTGGGGACCTATGGCTGGGAGTGACCGGCTGGCTCCTGAAAAGCTACGATAGGCAGGATGGTTCCCAGACCCAAGGTGGCACCAGTGCCAAGTCGGGCGGTTTTCGTAGTAAAAAGTGCGTCCTAAAATTTGCCATCCAGAAGAGGGGCAGTTGAGTTTTGTTTACCAGAGAAAAGCCCGTGGTTTGTTTTTGGGGGCATATGGCTGATAGTGGCCGTCTGGCCCCTGAAAATCCACGATAGGCAGGATGGTTCCCAGACCAGAGGTGGCACCAGTGCCAAGTCGGGCTGGTTTGATAGTACTAAATAGCACCTGCAATCTGCCATCAAAAAGTTGGCAGGTCAGTTTTGTTTTCCAGGGAAAAGCGCCGTTGTTTGTGTTTGGGGGACTGTGGCTGGGAGTGGCCGGCTGGCTCCTTAGAACACAGGATACGCAGGATGGTTCCCAGACCCAAGGTGGCACCAGTGCCAAGTCGGGCTGGTTTGATAGCACCAAGTGGTTCCTGCAATCTGCCATCCAGAAGCGGGGCAGCTGAATTTTGTTTGCCAGAGAAAAAGTCTGTTGTTTGTGTTTCGGGGCCTGTGGCTGGCAGTGGACGGCTGGCTCCTGAAAATCCATGATACGCAGCATTGTTCCCAGACCCAAGGTGGCACCAGTGCCAAGTAGGGCTGGTTTCATAGTACCCAGTGGCTCCTGCAATCTGCCATCCAGAAGAGGGGCAGTTGAGTTTTGTTTTCCAGAGAAAAGGGCCGTGGTTTGTGTTTGGGGCCTATGGCTGAGAGTGACCGGCTGGCCCCTGAAAATCCACGATAGGAAGGATGGTTCCCAGATCCAAGGTGGCAGCAGTGCCATGTTGTGCTGGTGTGATAGTCCCAAGTGGCTCCTGCAATCTGCCATCCAGAAGTGGGGCAGCTGAATTTTGTTTGCCAGAGAAAAAGGCTGTGGTTTTTGTTTGGGGGCCTATGGCTGGGAGTGGCCGGCTGGCTCCTGAAAATCCATGATACGCAGCATGGTTCCCAGACCCAAGGTGGCACCAGTGCCAAGTGGGGCTGGTTTCACAGTGTCAAGTGCCTCCTGCAATCTCCCATCCAGAAGCGGGGCAGCTGAGTTTTGTTTGCCTGTGAAACGGGCCGTTGTTTTTGATTGGGGTCTGTGGCCGAGAATGTTCAGCTGGCTCCTGACAATCCACAATACGCAGGATGGTTCCCAGACCCAAGGTGGCACCAGTGCCAAGTCGGGCTGGTTTGATAGTACCAAGTGGCTCCTGCAATCTGCCATCCAGAAGCGGTGCAGCTGAGTTTTGTTTGCCAGAGGAAAGGGCCGTGGGTTGTGTTTGGGGGCATATGGCTGGGAGTGGCCGGCTGTCTCATTAAAAAGATCGATACGCAGGATGGTTCCCAGACCCAAGGTGGCACCAGTGCCAAGTCGGGCTGTTTTTATAGTACCAAGTGCGTCCTGCAATTTGCCATCCAGAAGAGGGGCAGTTGAGTTTTGTTTGCCAGAGAAAAGCGCCGTTGTTTGTGTTTGGGGGCTTGTGGCTGGGAGTGGCCGACTGGCGCCTTAGAATCTGCGATACGCAGCATGGTTCCCAGACCCAAGCTGGCACCAGTTCCAAGTTGGGCTGGTTTGATAGTACCAAGTGGCTCCTGCAATCTGCCATCCAGAAGCGGGGCAGCTTACTTTTGTTTGCCAGGGAAACGGGCCGAGGTTTGTGTTTGGGGGCCTATGGCTGGGAGTGACCGGCTGGCTCCTGGAAAGCTACAATAGGCAGGATGGTGACCAGACCCATGGTGGCACCAGTGCCAAGTTGGGCTGGTTTGATAGTACCAAGTTGCTCCTGCAATCTGCCATCAAAAAGTTGGCAGGCGAGTTTTGTTTTCCAGGGAAAAGCGCCGTTGTTTGTGTTTGGGGGCCTGTGGCTGGGAGTGGCCGGCTGGCTCCTTAGAATCCACGATACGCAGGATGGTTCCCAGACCCAAGGTGGCACCAGTGCCAAGTCGTGCTGATTTGATAGTACCAAGTGGTTCCTGCAATCTGCCATCCAGAAGCAGGGCAGCTTACTTTTGTTTGCCAGGGAAACGGGCCGTGGGTTTTGTTTGGGGGCATATAGCTGAGAGTGGCCCGCTGGCCCCTGAAAATCCACGCTAGGCAGCATGGTTCCCAGATGCAAGGTGGCACCAGTGCCAAGTCGGGCTGGTTTGATGGTGCAAAGTGGCTCCTGCAATCTGCCATCCAGAAGCGGGGCAGCTGATTTTTGTTTGCCAGAGAAAAATTCCGTGGATTGTTTTTGGGGGCATATTGCTGGGAGTGGCCGGCTGGCTCCTTAAAATGCTCGATACGCATGATGGTTCCCAGGCCCAAGGTGTCACCACTACCAAGTCGGCCTGCGGTTTTAGTATCAAGTTCATCCTGCAATTTGCCATCCAGAAGAGGGGCAGTTGAGTTTTGTTTGCCAGAGAAACGGGCCGAGGTTTCTGTTTGGGGACATATGGCTGAGAGTGGCCGGCTGGCCCCTGAAAATCCACGATACACAACATGGTTCCCAGATCCAAGGTGGCACCAGTGCCAAGTCGGGCTGGTTTGATTACACCAAGTGGCTCCTGCAATCTGCCATCCATAAGTGAGGCAGCTAAGTTTTGTTTGCCAGAAAAAAGGGCCGTGGTTTTTGTTGGGGGCCTGTGGCTGGGAGTAGCCGGCTGGCTCCTTAAAATCCACGATAGGCAGGATGGTTCCCAGACCTAAGGTGGTACCAGTGCCAAGTCGGGCTGGTTTGATAGTACCAAGTGGCTCCTGCAATCTGCCATCCAGAAGCGGGGCAGCTTACTTTTGTTTGCCAGGGAAACGGGCCGAGCTTTGTGTCTCGGGGCCTATGGCAGGGAGTGACAGGCTGGCTCCTGAAAAGCTACGATAGGCAGGATGGTGACCAGACCCATGGTGGCACCAGTGGCAAGTTGGGCTGGTTTGATAGTACCAAGTGGCTCCTGCAATCTGCCATCAAAAAGTTGGCAGGCGAGGTTGTTTTCCAGGGAAAAGCGCCGTTGTGTGTGTTTTGGGGCCTGTGGCTGGGCCTGGACAGCTGGCTCCTTAGAATCCACGATACGCAGGATGGTTCCCAGACCCAAGGTGGCACCAGTGCCAAGTCGGGCTGGTTTGATAGCACCAAGTGGCTCCTGCAATCTGCCATCCAGAAGCGGGGCAGCTTACTTTTGTTTTCCAGGGAAACGGACCGAGGTTTTTGTCTCGGGGCCTATGGCTGGGAGTGACCGGCTGGCTCCTGAAAAGCTACGATAGGCAGGATGGTGACCAGACCCATGGTGGCACCAGTGCCAAGTTGGGCTGGTTTGATAGTACCAAGTGGCTCCTGCAATCTGCCATCAAAAAGTTGGCAGGCAAGATTTGTTTTCCAGGGAAAAGCGCCGTTGTGTGTATTTTGGGGCCTGTGGCTGGGAGTGGCCAGCTGGCTCCTTAGAATCCACGATACGCAGGATGGTTCCCAGACCCA
Organism: Melospiza melodia melodia; assembly: GCF_035770615.1. Lineage (NCBI taxonomy): Eukaryota > Metazoa > Chordata > Aves > Passeriformes > Passerellidae > Melospiza > Melospiza melodia. The sequence goes on from NC_086197.1 coordinate 26,390,850, forward strand.
AGGTGGCACCAGTGCCAAGTCGGGCTGGTTTGTTAGTACCAAGTGGTTCCTGCAATCTGCCATCCAGAAGCGGGACAGCTGAATTTTGTTTGCCAGAGAAAAAGGCTGTTGTTTGTGTTTCGGGGCCTGTGGCTGGCAGTGGACGGCTGGCTCCTGAAAATCCATGATACGCAGCATGGTTCCCAGACCCAAGGTGGCACCAGTGCCAAGTAGGGCTGGTTTCATAGTACCCAGTGGCTCCTGCAATCTGCCATCCAGAAGAGGGGCAGTTGAGTTTTGTTTTCCAGAGAAAAGGGCCGTGGTTTGTGTTTGGGGCCTATGGCTGAGAGTGACCGGCTGGCCCCTGAAAATCCACGATAGGAAGGATGATTCCCAGATCCAAGGTGGCACCAGTGCCATGTTGTGCTGGTGTGATAGTCCCAAGTGGCTCCTGCAATCTGCCATCCAGAAGCGGGGCAGCTGAATTTTGTTTGCCAGAGAAAAAGGCTGTGGTTTTTGTTTGGGGGCCTATGGCTGGGAGTGGCCGGCTGGCTCCTGAAAATCCATGATACGCAGCATGGTTCCCAGACCCAAGGTGGCACCAGTGCCAAGTGGGGCTGGTTTCACAGTGTCAAGTGCCTCCTGCAATCTCCCATCCAGAAGCGGGGCAGCTGAGTTTTGTTTGCCTGTGAAACGGGCCGTTGTTTTTGATTGGGGTCTGTGGCCGAGAGTGTCCAGCTGGCTCCTGACAATCCACAATACGCAGGATGGTTCCCAGACCCAAGGTGGCACCAGTGCCAAGTCGTGCTGGTTTGATAGTACCAAGTGCGTCCTGCAATTTGCCATCCAGAAGAGGGGCAGTTGAGTTTTGTTTGCCAGAGAAAAGCGCCGTTGTTTGTGTTTGGGGGCTTGTGGCTGGGAGTGGCCGACTGGCGCCTTAGAATCTGCGATACGCAGCATGGTTCCCAGACCCAAGGTGGCACCAGTGCCAAGTCGGGCTGGTTTGATAGTACCAAGTGGCTCCTGCAATCTGCCATCCAGAAGCGGGGCAGCTTACTTTTGTTTGCCAGGGAAACGGGCCGAGGTTTGTGACTGGGGGCCTATGGCTGGGAGTGACCGGCTGGCTCCTGGAAAGCTACAATAGGCAGGATGCTTACCAGACCCATGGTGGCACCAGTGCCAAGTTGGGCTGGTTTGATAGTACCAAGTGGCTCCTGCAATCTGCCATCAAAAAGTTGGCAGGCGAGTTTTGTTTTCCAGGGAAAAGCGCCGTTGTTTGTATTTGGGGGCCTGTGGCTGGGAGTGGCCGGCTGGCTCCTTAGAATCCACGATACGCAGGATGGTTCCCAGACCCAAGGTGGCACCAGTGCCAAGTCGGGCTGGTTTGATACTACCAAGTGGTTCCTGCAATCTGCCATCCAGAAGCGGGGCAGCTTACTTTTGTTTGCCAGGGAAACGGGCCGTGGGTTTTGTTTGGGGGCATATAGCTGAGAGTGGCCGGCTGGCCCCTGAAAATCCACGCTAGGCAGCATGGTTCCAGGATGCAAGGTGGCACCAGTGCCAAGTCGGGCTCGTTTGATGGGTCAAAGTGGCTCCTGCAATCTGCCATCCAGAAGCGGGGCAGCTGATTTTTGTTTGCCAGAGAAAAATTCCGTGGATTGTTTTTGGGGGCATATTGCTGGGAGTGGCCGGCTGGCTCCTTAAAATGCTCGATACGCATGATGGTTCCCAGGCCCAAGGTGTCACCACTACCAAGTCGGCCTGCGGTTTTAGTATCAAGTTCATCTTGCAATTTGCCATCCAGAAGAGGGGCAGTTGAGTTTTGTTTGCCAGAGAAACGGGCCGAGGTTTCTGTTTGGGGGCATATGGCTGAGAGTGGCCGGCTGGCCCCTGAAAATCCACGATACACAACATGGTTCCCAGATCCAAGGTGGCACCAGTGCCAAGTTGGGCTGGTTTGATAGTCCCAAGTGTCTCCTGCAATCTGCCATCCAGAAGCGGGGCAGCTTACTTTTGTTTGCCAGAAAAATAGGCCTAGGTTTTTGTTTGGGGGCCTGTGGCTAGGAGTGGCCGGCTGGCTCCTAAGAATCCACGATACGCAGGATGTTTACCAGACCCATGGTGGCACCAGTGCCAAGTTGGGCTGGTTTGATAGTACCAAGTGGCTCCTGCAAACTCCATCAAAAAGTTGGCAGGCGTGTTTTGTTTTCCAGGGAACAGCGCCGTTGATTTTGATTGGGGGCCTGTGGCTGGGAGTGGCCGGCTGGCTCCTTAGAATCCACGATACGCAGGATTGTTCCCAGACCAAGGTGGCACCAGTGCCAAGTCGGGCTGGTTTGATTACACCAAGTGACTCCTGCAATCTGCCATCCAGAAGTGAGGCAGCTAAGTTTTGTTTGCGAGAAAAAAGGGCCGTGGTTTTTGATGGGGGCCTGTGGCTGGGAGTAGCCGGCTGGCTCCTTAAAATCCACGATAGGCAGGATGGTTCCCAGACCCAAGGTGGCACCAGTGCCAAGTCGGGCTGGTTTGATAGTACCAAGTGGCTCCTGCAATCTGCCATCCAGAAGCGGGGCAGCTTACTTTTGTTTGCCAGAGAAAAAGGCTGTGGTTTTTGTTTGGGGGCCTGTGGCTGGCAGTGGCCGGCTGGCTCCTGAAAATCCACGATACGCAGCATGGTTCCCAGACCCAAGGTGGCACCAGTACAAAGTGGGGCTCTTTTGACAGTGTCAAGTGCCTCCTGCAATCTCCCATCCAGAAGCGGGGCAGCTGAGTTTTTTTTGCCAGGGAAACGGACCTTTGTTTTTGATTGGGGTCTGTGGCCGAGAGTGGTCGGCTGTCTCCTGACAATCCACAATACGCAGGATGGTTCCCAGACCAAAGGTGGCACCAGTGCCAAGTCGGGCTGGTTTGATAGTACCAAGTGGCTCCTGCACTCTGCCATCCAGAAGCGGGGCAGCTGAGTTTTGTTTGCCAGAGAAAAGGGCCGTGGGTTGTGTTTGGGGGCATATGGCTGGGAGTGGCCACCTGGCTCCTTAAAATGCACGATACGCCGCATGGTAACCAGACGCAAGGTGGCACCAGTGCCAAGTCGGGCTGTTTTTGTAGTACCCTCTGGCTCCTGCAATTTGCCATCCAGAACCGGGGCAGCTAAATTTTGTTTGCTAGAGAAAAGGGCTGTGGTTTGTGTTTGGGGGCCTATGGCCGAGAGTGGTAGGCTGGCCCCTGAAAATCAACGATAGGCAGGATGGTTCCCAGATACAAGGTGGCACCAGTGCCAAGTAAGGCTGGTTGTATGGTTCAAAGTGACTCCTGCAATCTGCCATCCAGAAGTGGGGCAGCTGATTTTTGTTTGCCAGAGAAAAGGTCCGTGGTTTGTGTTTGGGGGCATATGGCTGAGAGTGGCCGGCTGGCCCCTGAAAATCCACGATACACAGGATGGTTCCCAGATCCAAGGTGGCACCTGTGCCAAGTCGGGCTGATTTGATAGTACTAAGTAGCTCCTGCAATCTGCCATCCAGAAGCGGGGCAGCTTACTTTTGTTTGCCAGGGAAACGGGCCGAGGTTTGTGTTTGGGGGCCTATGGCTGAGAGTGACCGGCTGGCTCCTGAAAAGCTACAATAGGCAGGATGGTTCCCAGAGCCAAGGTGGCACCAGTGCCAAGTTGGGCTGGTTTGATAGTACCAAGTGGCTCCTGCAATCTGCCATCCAGAAGCAGGGCAGCTGAGTTTTGTTTGCCAGAGAAAAGGGCTTGGTTTGTGTTTGGGGGCATATGGCTGTGTGTGGCCAGCTGGCTCCTTAAAATGCACGATATGCAACATGGCTCCCAGACCCATAGTGGCACCAGTGCCAAGTCGGGCTGGTTTGATAGTACCAAGTGGCTCCTGCAATCTTCCATGATCACGTGGAGAAATACTTTCTGGTTTCAGCCATATGCTCTTTCTTCTCTCCCTCAACTTCTCTATCACCTCTCATCTGGTTCACATGCGCTGTCTTCAAGGTCCACAGGCTACTTTTCACAGAATCTTCTGGCCTGATGAAGTAAGAATGATGAATAGAACAGAGCTGGGATCTATTTTCCAGTTTGGATAAAATGCATTCTGCACACAAATCCAAGGAGAACGGGCTGCCCCGATGCCCAGAAAATCTTTCACTCCTGCTAGTGTTCTACGTCAACCGCAACTTAATCTGAAAGAAAAGCTTTTTCTCTGAGAGCATCTGAGAGGTTTGCATGAAGCACTGATATCTGACATATGCAATTTTGAATAGGAGAGGAAAAAGAAAATGGCAAGGAGTTTTTAATTTTAGTGGTTTCAATTTTAATTTCCGTGCACTTTTTCAAAACTTGTCAGCTCAAATGCCCATCAACATCTTTTAGTCATCTGTAAGTCAGTATTCATATAAAATGTGCTTCAAATCCAAAGAATTTCAAATTTGCACTCCAAGCTTCTATGCCTAGATTTATGATTTCCTACACATATTAGATGAAAGGAAGGCCTTTTTTACTGTGGGAGTGCTGGAACACTGGAACAGGTTGCCCAGAGAAGTTGTGGGTGTCCCATCCCTGAAAGTATTCAAGGTCACCTTGGACGGGGCTTGGAGCAGCAACAAAGGAGAAGCTTGATGGTAGAGAAACAAAGTTGGACTATAGAAGAAACTCGGATTGAAGTATAGGATCAAGTTTTCTCTCAGCTCTTGGGGTAAATTCAAAGTTGTACAAAATGACATTTATCTGTGCTATTCACTACTGTAACAGAAAGTTTCATGAAAACTGTACAGAAGATAGTAAATTTTAAAAGAGATAAGAATTACAGCATAAAATCCATGGGATAGGTTACAACATGAGACACTCTCTAAGAGAAAATCTCTTTGTTTCAGCACTTCATCGGGGTAAGATTTCATGAAGTGCCAAAGAAGGCGGCAAAATATCATTCGGGACATTATTTACTGGAATTCAGCCTGGCCATTAGTAGGAACTGCCTTTGAACATATCATGTAGATATACCACACACACTTTCCCTTCACTGAAAAATTACTGTTTACAACAAATAAGCAATTGACGATCAAAATTGATTGAAAGCATCTTAAACATGTCAAGTATTTCATTGTAGATGATCTGTGATCCAAATGCTTCTTCCACCTTCGAGAGGGACAGAAGAATTCTTCCATATCATGATGGTTTAAAATTGTATCAACCAATGTTTTCTGCTGAAAAGATATCATCTATTTTTTTCTATTTTTGGAAGAAAATATTCCTAGACATACAACAGGTGAGAACTAAGTAATTTTAAAGAAACAAATGAAATGAAAATATTCTGTAAATAGAATGAAATGAAAAGCTGTGTTTTAAATAGGAGCTAAATATTAAACAGAATTTTTGTACCAGGCATTTGAATTACTGCACCAGCTCTTTTGCCCATCAAGAGAGGCATTTAGCATTTCAGTCTTTTCCAAGGTGTTCATGATCTGCTATGCTGATCTCTGTGTGTGCCTAGGTGTGTGTGGAGGGGGGGGCATATGAAGGGGAGTGTGTATGTTTGCTTTACAATTGTTGTGGCAGATTCATGCCTCAGCTCCACATTTTGTTTTAAAAAGGTCACACCGAGTGGATATGAAGTTTACTATCAACAAGAGATCGATTCCCAAATCATCCATTTGACTCTCCCTTATAAATCATGTGCTTTGTTGCATATTTTATCAAATATACTTTCAAGCCAGATGGAGGAAGGAGGATGTGGGAATCCCTCCACCATCTTGCAACTTTTATGTAAGTAGGTTTTCAAGAAAATCATCATTTCTCTTTTAAATATGTCTGGAACAGGCATGATGGTAGTGTCAACCTGTTGGAGTTTTTGTTGCTGGAAGAAGTTGTACAAAAGGATTGGTTTTTACATTGACCAGTTACTGAATCAAGCGCAGGAATACATTGGAAATTTAGCTGGGGGTTCCTTTTCCCAGCAGACTACTTCTAGAACGAGCTTGTACACTGAAGCTGACTCTTTTGCTCTCTTTTTGTTTCTTTCCTATTTTCTTGGCTTCTTTGCCACTATCTAGACAATTTTGGAACTTTGTTCCCAACTAAAATGGTTTCAATAGTCTGATTGTGATCATACATTTTTACAAGGAATTTTTAAAATCTTTCCTCGAGTCCAGAAAGTCAAGGACTTAGATCTTTTTCTTCCCTTATCAATATTGCCATGAAATTGATAAATAAAGACCAACTCTTTATTTTTGTTTTTAACCCACGTAGATAATTCCCATCCATTAATCCATTTTGTGGACCAATAGCTGCCATTCTGATGGAAGCTGTCACTTCTTAACAATAGGCATTCTGTGACTATGTTGACTGCACTTTGGGTGAAGATCCTAACTGGTCTTAGATATACATAGGGAGAAATTTGCTCAGCCAGTGTCAGTCTTAAGCATGCGTATCAGAAGATCTTTCTAGAGCTGGGAATTTTCCCATGAAAGGGATTCAGTTAGGGAAGAGACACTTGTGCCAGAGTTTTACATTCTTCTTGAACACTGCTTAAGGAACTTAGATGCCATGTCCATTTGGATCTCTGTCTGCACAGAACTTTGTCATGCCAGCGCTTTGAAATGCATCTTGAAGAGAATTCACTAGCACAGAATGAAAGAGAGTGGAAGGGGTTGGTGGGGCTAACCAGGCCCAACCCCCCTGCCTAAACCAGGATACCTAGAGCCTCTTGCCCAGGATTCTATCTGGGTGTACTTTTAATGTCTTCGAAGATCCAGGCTCCACAATCTTTCTGGGCAGTCTGTGCCGTGGTTCAGTCACCCTGACAGTAAAGAAACATTTACTGATGTTCAAAGGCAATCTCCTGTATTTCAGTGTGTGCCCACTGCCTCTTGTCTTTTCCCTCAGCATCACTGAAAAGACACTGATTCCCTCCCCTTTGCACTATTGCTTCCATATGTATGTGTGATGCCATGTAGAGGTATGTCAAAAACCTCCCTGAAGCCCAGGCAGATAATATTCCCTTCATCTACCAGTCAAGTTGATTCATCAGAGGAGTTTAAAGTGATGTTCAGCATGAAATTCCCCTGAAAAATCATGCTAACTACATTATTTGGTCATCTGTCATGTGCCTGGCAAGGATTTCCAGGAAGAGCTGCTTCATCAACTTCCTGGGGATAAAAAAGAGGCTGGCTCGTTTGTACTATGGCGAGTCCTCTTAATTGCCTTTTTTGAAGATGGGTGTCATTTGCTAACATCCACTCTTTTGCTCCTCTTCTCATCTACACCTCAGCAAAAAGCTTTTCCACTATGTCTGGCTAGGAAAAACTGTGCCAGCACAGAAAACATCTCCCATCGTGTTCTAGAAGTTGCACGGATGTCTGCCAAGTGTTTGGCAGGAAGAAGAGAAAAGTTGTCCAAAACAGCTTCCAATCGAATGTTCCTGTGATTGGAAAAGTCAGGAGAGTGCAAAGGTACTGTTTTCTATCAGTTGGCAAGGTGCGCACACAATCCCAGTGTTGTACAGCTTGCTTCTTCACCTTCCCGAAGCTGCCGCTCTCGCCGGCTGCCGGAGCCCAAGAAGCGGCTTCTTCGCGCAAAGACGATTGTGCCGCTCACAGTGCTCTCCTTAGCGCGGCTTCTGCCGAAAGACGCCCGGCAGCGGCTCTTACCTCCGGAGAGCATCCTACCTTCGTCTTTAGCTCCTCTTCTCATCTACACCTCGGCAAAACGCTTTTCCACTATGTCTGGCTAGGAAAAACTGTGCCAGCACAGAAAACATCTCCCATCGTGTTCTCGAAGTTGCACGGATGTCTGCCAAGTGTTTGGCAGGAAGAAAAGAAAAGTTGTCCAAAACAGCTTCCAATCGAATGTTCCTGTGATTGGAAAAGTCAGGAGAGTGCAAAGGTACTGTTTTCTATCAGTTGGCAAGGTGCGCACACAATCCCAGTGTTGTACAGCTTGCTTCTTCACCTTCCCGAAGCTGCCGCTCTCGCCGGCTCCCGGAACCGAAGAAGCGGCTTCTTCGCGCAAAGACGATTGTGCCGCTCACAGTGCTCTCCTTAGCGCGGCTTCTGCCGAAAGACGCCCGGCAGCGGCTCTTACCTCCGGAGAGCATCCTACCTTCGTCTTTCGCGTCTTTTGTAGTCTACATCTTAGCAAAACGCTTTTCCACTATGTCTGGCTAGGAAAAACTGTGCCAGCACAGAAAACATCTCCCATCGTGTTCTAGAAGTTGCACGGATGTCTGCCAAGTGTTTGGCAGGAAGAAAAGAAAAGTTGTCCAAAACAGCTTCCAATCGAATGTTCCTGTGATTGGAAAAGTCAGGAGAGTGCAAAGGTACTGTTTTCTATCAGTTGGCAAGGTGCGCACACAATCCCAGTGTTGTACAGCTTGCTTCTTCACCTTCCCGAAGCTGCCGCTCTCGCCGGCTCCCGGAACCGAAGAAGCGGCTTCTTCGCGCAAAGACGATTGTGCTGCTCACAGGGCTCTCCTTAGCGCGGCTTCTGCCGAAAGACGCCCGGCAGCGGCTCTTACCTCCGGAGAGCATCCTACCTTCGTCTTTCGCGTCTTTTGTAGTCTACATCTTAGCAAAACGCTTTTCCACTATGTCTGGCTAGGAAAAACTGTGCCAGCACAGAAAACATCTCCCATCGTGTTCTAGAAGTTGCACGGATGTCTGCCAAGTGTTTGGCAGGAAGAAAAGAAAAGTTGTCCAAAACAGCTTCCAATCGAATGTTCCTGTGATTGGAAAAGTCAGGAGAGTGCAAAGGTACTGTTTTCTATCAGTTGGCAAGGTGCGCACACAATCCCAGTGTTGTACAGCTTGCTTCTTCACCTTCCCGAAGCTGCCGCTCTCGCCGGCTGCCGGAGCCCAAGAAGCGGCTTCTTCGCGCAAAGACGATTGTGCCGCTCACAGTGCTCTCCTTAGCGCGGCTTCTGCCGAAAGACGCCCGGCAGCGGCTCTTACCTCCGGAGAGCATCCTACCTTCGTCTTTCGCGTCTTTTGTAGTCTACATCTTAGCAAAACGCTTTTCCACTATGTCTGGCTAGGAAAAACTGTGCCAGCACAGAAAACATCTCCCATCGTGTTCTAGAAGTTGCACGGATGTCTGCCAAGTGTTTGGCAGGAAGAAAAGAAAAGTTGTCCAAAACAGCTTCCAATCGAATGTTCCTGTGATTGGAAAAGTCAGGAGAGTGCAAAGGTACTGTTTTCTATCAGTTGGCAAGGTGCGCACACAATCCCAGTGTTGTACAGCTTGCTTCTTCACCTTCCCGAAGCTGCCACTCTCAGGAGGTAAGAGCCGCTGCCGGGCGTCTTTCGGCAGAAGCCGCGCTAAGGGGAGCACTGTGAGCGGCACAATCGTCTTTGCGCGAAGAAGCCGCTTCTTGGGCTCCGGCAGCCGGCGAGAGCGGCAGCTTCGGGAAGGTGAAGAAGCAAGCTGTACAACACTGGGATTGTGTGCGCACCTTGCCAACTGATAGAAAACAGTACCTTTGCACTCTCCTGACTTTTCCAATCACAGGAATATTCGATTGGAAGCTGTTTTGGACAACTTTTCTTTTCTTCCTGCCAAACACTTGGCAGACATCCGTGCAACTTCTAGAAAACGATGGGAGATGTTTTCTGTGCTGGCACAGTTTTTCCTAGCCAGACATAGTGGAAAAGCTTTTTGCCGAGGTGTAGACTACATAAGACGCGAAAGACGAAGGTAGGATGCTCTCCGGAGGTAAGAGCCGCTGCCGGGCGTCTTTCAGCAGAAGCCGCGCTAAGGAGAGCACTGTGAGCGGCACAATCGTCTTTGCGCGAAGAAGCCACTTCTTGGGCTCCGGCAGCCGGCGAGAGCGGCAGCTTCGGGAAGGTGAAGAAGCAAGCTGTACAACACTGGGATTGTGTGCGCACCTTGCCAACTGATAGAAAACAGTACCTTTGCACTCTCCTGACTTTTCCAATCACAGGAACATTCGATTGGAAGCTGTTTTGGACAACTTTTCTTTTCTTCCTGCCAAACACTTGGCAGACATCCGTGCAACTTCTAGAACACGATGGGAGATGTTTTCTGTGCTGGCACAGTTTTTCCTAGCCAGACATAGTGGAAAAGCTTTTTGCCGAGGTGTAGACTACAAAAGAGGCGAAAGACGAAGGTAGGATGCTCTCCGGAGGTAAGAGCCGCTGCCGGGCGTCTTTCGGCAGAAGCCGCGCTAAGGAGAGCCCTGTGAGCGGCACAATCGTCTTTGCGCGAAGAAGCCGCTTCTTGGGCTCCGGCAGCCGGCGAGAGCGGCAGCTTCGGGAAGGTGAAGAAGCAAGCTGTACAACACTGGGATTGTGTGCGCACCTTGCCAACTGATAGAAAACAGTACCTTTGCACTCTCCTGACTTTTCCAATCACAGGAACATTCGATTGGAAGCTGTTTTGGACAACTTTTCTTTTCTTCCTGCCAAACACTTGGCAGACATCCGTGCAACTTCTAGAACACGATGGGAGATGTTTTCTGTGCTGGCACAGTTTTTCCTAGCCAGACATAGTGGAAAAGCTTTTTGCCGAGGTGTAGACTACATAAGACGCGAAAGACGAAGGTAGGATGCTCTCCGGAGGTAAGAGCCGCTGCCGGGCGTCTTTCAGCAGAAGCCGCGCTAAGGAGAGCACTGTGAGCGGCACAATCGTCTTTGCGCGAAGAAGCCGCTTCTTGGGCTCCGGCAGCCGGCGAGAGCGGCAGCTTCGGGAAGGTGAAGAAGCAAGCTGTACAACACTGGGATTGTGTGCGCACCTTGCCAACTGATAGAAAACAGTACCTTTGCACTCTCCTGACTTTTCCAATCACAGGAACATTCGATTGGAAGCTGTTTTGGACAACTTTTCTTTTCTTCCTGCCAAACACTTGGCAGACATCCGTGCAACTTCTAGAACACGATGGGAGATGTTTTCTGTGCTGGCACAGTTTTTCCTAGCCAGACATAGTGGAAAAGCTTTTTGCCGAGGTGTAGACTACATAAGACGCGAAAGACGAAGGTAGGATGCTCTCCGGAGGTAAGAGCCGCTGCCGGGCGTCTTTCGGCAGAAGCCGCGCTAAGGAGAGCCCTGTGAGCGGCACAATCGTCTTTGCGCGAAGAAGCCGCTTCTTCGGTTCCGGGAGCCGGCGAGAGCGGCAGCTTCGGGAAGGTGAAGAAGCAAGCTGTACAACACTGGGATTGTGTGCGCACCTTGCCAACTGATAGAAAACAGTACCTTTGCACTCTCCTGACTTTTCCAATCACAGGAACATTCGATTGGAAGCTGTTTTGGACAACTTTTCTTTTCTTCCTGCCAAACACTTGGCAGACATCCGTGCAACTTCGAGAACACGATGGGAGATGTTTTCTGTGCTGGCACAGTTTTTCCTAGCCAGACATAGTGGAAAAGCGTTTTGCTAAGATGTAGACTACAAAAGACGCGAAAGACGAAGGTAGGATGCTCTCCGGAGGTAAGAGCCGCTGCCGGGCGTCTTTCGGCAGAAGCCGCGCTAAGGAGAGCCCTGTGAGCGGCACAATCGTCTTTGCGCGAAGAAGCCGCTTCTTGGGCTCCGGCAGCCGGCGAGAGCGGCAGCTTCGGGAAGGTGAAGAAGCAAGCTGTACAACACTGGGATTGTGTGCGCACCTTGCCAACTGATAGAAAACAGTACCTTTGCACTCTCCTGACTTTTCCAATCACATGAACATTCGATTGGAAGCTGTTTTGGACAACTTTTCTTTTCTTCCTGCCAAACACTTGGCAGACATCCGTGCAACTTCTAGAACACGATGGGAGATGTTTTCTGTGCTGGCACAGTTTTTCCTAGCCAGACATAGTGGAAAAGCTTTTTGCCGAGGTGTAGATGAGAAGAGGAGCAAAAGAGTGGATGTTAGCAAATGACACCCATCTTCAAAAAAGGCAATTAAGAGGACTCGCCATAGTACAAACGAGCCAGCCTCTTTTTTATCCCCAGGAAGTTGATGAAGCAGCTCTTCCTGGAAATCCTTGCCAGGCACATGACAGATGACCAAATAATGTAGTTAGCATGATTTTTCAGGGGAATTTCATGCTGAACATCACTTTAAACTCCTCTGATGAATCAACTTGACTGGTAGATGAAGGGAATATTATCTGCCTGGGCTTCAGGGAGGTTTTTGACATACCTCTACATGGCATCACACATACATATGGAAGCAATAGTGCAAAGGGGAGGGAATCAGTGTCTTTTCAGTGATGCTGAGGGAAAAGACAAGAGGCAGTGGGCACACACTGAAATACAGGAGATTGCCTTTGAACATCAGTAAATGTTTCTTTACTGTCAGGGTGACTGAACCACGGCACAGACTGCCCAGAAAGATTGTGGAGCCTGGATCTTTGAAGACATTAAAAGTACACCCAGATAGAATCCTGGGCAAGAGGCTCTAGGTATCCTGGTTTAGGCAGGGGGGTTGGGCCTGGTTAGCCCCACCAACCCCTTCCACTCTCTTTCATTCTGTGCTAGTGAATTCTCTTCAAGATGCATTTCAAAGCGCTGGCATGACAAAGTTCTGTGCAGACAGAGATCCAAATGGACATGGCATCTAAGTTCCTTAAGCAGTGTTCAAGAAGAATGTAAAACTCTGGCACAAGTGTCTCTTCCCTAACTGAATCCCTTTCATGGGAAAATTCCCAGCTCTAGAAAGATCTTCTGATACGCATGCTTAAGACTGACACTGGCTGAGCAAATTTCTCCCTATGTATATCTAAGACCAGTTAGGATCTTCACCCAAAGTGCAGTCAACATAGTCACAGAATGCCTATTGTTAAGAAGTGACAGCTTCCATCAGAATGGCAGCTATTGGTCCACAAAATGGATTAATGGATGGGAATTATCTACGTGGGTTAAAAACAAAAATAAAGAGTTGGTCTTTATTTATCAATTTCATGGCAATATTGATAAGGGAAGAAAAAGATCTAAGTCCTTGACTTTCTGGACTCGAGGAAAGATTTTAAAAATTCCTTGTAAAAATGTATGATCACAATCAGACTATTGAAACCATTTTAGTTGGGAACAAAGTTCCAAAATTGTCTAGATAGTGGCAAAGAAGCCAAGAAAATAGGAAAGAAACAAAAAGAGAGCAAAAGAGTCAGCTTCAGTGTACAAGCTCGTTCTAGAAGTAGTCTGCTGGGAAAAGGAACCCCCAGCTAAATTTCCAATGTATTCCTGCGCTTGATTCAGTAACTGGTCAATGTAAAAACCAATCCTTTTGTACAACTTCTTCCAGCAACAAAAACTCCAACAGGTTGACACTACCATCATGCCTGTTCCAGACATATTTAAAAGAGAAATGATGATTTTCTTGAAAACCTACTTACATAAAAGTTGCAAGATGGTGGAGGGATTCCCACATCCTCCTTCCTCCATCTGGCTTGAAAGTATATTTGATAAAATATGCAACAAAGCACATGATTTATAAGGGAGAGTCAAATGGATGATTTGGGAATCGATCTCTTGTTGATAGTAAACTTCATATCCACTCGGTGTGACCTTTTTAAAACAAAATGTGGAGCTGAGGCATGAATCTGCCACAACAATTGTAAAGCAAACATACACACTCCCCTTCATATGCCCCCCCCTCCACACACACCTAGGCACACACAGAGATCAGCATAGCAGATCATGAACACCTTGGAAAAGACTGAAATGCTAAATGCCTCTCTTGATGGGCAAAAGAGCTGGTGCAGTAATTCAAATGCCTGGTACAAAAATTCTGTTTAATATTTAGCTCCTATTTAAAACACAGCTTTTCATTTCATTCTATTTACAGAATATTTTCATTTCATTTGTTTCTTTAAAATTACTTAGTTCTCACCTGTTGTATGTCTAGGAATATTTTCTTCCAAAAATAGAAAAAAATAGATGATATCTTTTCAGCAGAAAACATTGGTTGATACAATTTTAAACCATCATGATATGGAAGAATTCTTCTGTCCCTCTCGAAGGTGGAAGAAGCATTTGGATCACAGATCATCTACAATGAAATACTTGACATGTTTAAGATGCTTTCAATCAATTTTGATCGTCAATTGCTTATTTGTTGTAAACAGTAATTTTTCAGTGAAGGGAAAGTGTGTGTGGTATATCTACATGATATGTTCAAAGGCAGTTCCTACTAATGGCCAGGCTGAATTCCAGTAAATAATGTCCCGAATGATATTTTGCCGCCTTCTTTGGCACTTCATGAAATCTTACCCCGATGAAGTGCTGAAACAAAGAGATTTTCTCTTAGAGAGTGTCTCATGTTGTAACCTATCCCATGGATTTTATGCTGTAATTCTTATCTCTTTTAAAATTTACTATCTTCTGTACAGTTTTCATGAAACTTTCTGTTACAGTAGTGAATAGCACAGATAAATGTCATTTTGTACAACTTTGAATTTACCCCAAGAGCTGAGAGAAAACTTGATCCTATACTTCAATCCGAGTTTCTTCTATAGTCCGACTTTGTTTCTCTACCATCAAGCTTCTCCTTTGTTGCTGCTCCAAGCCCCGTCCAAGGTGACCTTGAATACTTTCAGGGATGGGACACCCACAACTTCTCTGGGCAACCTGTTCCAGTGTTCCAGCACTCCCACAGTAAAAAAGGCCTTCCTTTCATCTAATATGTGTAGGAAATCATAAATCTAGGCATAGAAGCTTGGAGTGCAAATTTGAAATTCTTTGGATTTGAAGCACATTTTATATGAATACTGACTTACAGATGACTAAAAGATGTTGATGGGCATTTGAGCTGACAAGTTTTGAAAAAGTGCACGGAAATTAAAATTGAAACCACTAAAATTAAAAACTCCTTGCCATTTTCTTTTTCCTCTCCTATTCAAAATTGCATATGTCAGATATCAGTGCTTCATGCAAACCTCTCAGATGCTCTCAGAGAAAAAGCTTTTCTTTCAGACTAAGTTGCGGTTGACGTAGAACACTAGCAGGAGTGAAAGATTTTCTGGGCATCGGGGCAGCCCGTTCTCCTTGGATTTGTGTGCAGAATGCATTTTATCCAAACTGGAAAATAGATCCCAGCTCTGTTCTATTCATCATTCTTACTTCATCAGGCCAGAAGATTCTGTGAAAAGTAGCCTGTGGACCTTGAAGACAGCGCATGTGAACCAGATGAGAGGTGATAGAGAAGTTGAGGGAGAGAAGAAAGAGCATGAGGCTGAAACCAGAAAGTATTTCTCCACGTGATCATGGAAGATTGCAGGAGCCACTTGGTACTATCAAACCAGCCCAACTTGGCACTGGTGCCACCTTGGGTCTGGGAGCCATGTTGCATATCGTGCATTTTAAGGAGCCAGCTGGCCACACCCAGCCATATGCCCCCAAACACAAACCAAGGCCCTTTTCTCTGGCAAACAAAACTCAGCTGCCCTGCTTCTGGATGGCAGATTGCAGGAACCACTTGGTACTATCAAACCAGCCCAACTTGGCACTGGTGCCACCATGGGTCTGGTCACCATCCTGCCTATTGTAGCTATCCAGGAGCCAGCCGGTCACTCTCAGCCATAGGCCCCCAAACACAAACCTCGGCCCGTTTCCCTGGCAAACAAAAGTAAGCTGCCCCGCTTCTGGATGGCAGATTGCAGGAGCTACTTAGTACTATCAAATCAGCCCGACTTGGCACAGGTGCCACCTTGGATCTGGGAACCATCCTGTGTATCGTGGATTTTCAGGGGCCAGCCAGCCACTCTCAGCCATATGCCCCCAAAAACAAACCACGGACCTTTTCTCTGGCAAACAAAACTCAACTGCCCCTCTTCTGGATGGCAAATTTTAGGACGCACTTTGTACTACGAAAACCGCCCGACGTGGCACTGGTGCCACCTTGTGTCAGGGAACCATCCTGCATATCGAGCTTTTTAAGGAGCCAGCCGGCCAGGCCCAGCCATATACCCCCAAAAACAAACCACGGATCATTTCTCATGGAAAAAAAAATCCGCTGCCCCGCGTCTGGATGGCAGATTGCAGGAGCCACTTTGCACCATCAAATCAGCCCGACTTGGCACTGGTGCCACCTTGGGTCTGGGAACAATCCTGCGTATCGTACATATTCAGGAACCAGCCGAACACTCCCAGCCACAGGCCCCCAAACACAAACAACGGCCCATTTCCCTGGCAAACAAAACTCAGCTGCCCCGCTTCTGGATGGCAGTTTGCAGGAGCCACTTGGGACTATCAAACCAGCCCGACTTGGCACTGGTGCCACCTTGGGTCTGGGAACCATCCTGCATATGGTGGATTCTAAGGAGCCAGCCGGCCACTCCCAGCCACAGGCCCCCAACAAAAACCACGGCCCTTTTTTCTGGCAAACAAAACTTAGCTGCCTCACTTCTGGATGGCAGATTGCAGGAGCCACTTGGTGTAATCAAACCAGCCCGACTTGGCACTGGTGCCACCTTGGGTCTGGGAACCATCCTGCGTATCGTGGATGCTAAGGAGCCAGCCGGCCACTCCCAGCCACAGGCCCCCAAACAAAATCAACGGCGCTGTTCCCTGGAAAACAAAACACGCCTGCCAACTTTTTGATGGAGTTTGCAGGAGCCACTTGGTACTATCAAACCAGCCCGACTTGGCACTGGTGTCACCTTGGGTCTGAGAAACATCCTGCGTATCGTGGATTCTAAGGAGCCAGCCGGCCACTCCTAGCCACAGGCCCCCAGACAAAAACCTAGGCCTATTTCTCTGGCAAACAAAAGTAAGCTGCCCCGCTTCTGGATGGCAGATTGCAGGAGCCACTTGGTACTATCAAACCAGCCCAACTTGGCACTGGTGCCACCTTGGCTCTGGGAACCATCCTGCCTATTGTAGCTTTTCAGGAGCCAGCCGGTCACTCTCAGCCATATGTCCCCAAACAGAAACCTCGGCCCGTTTCCCTGGCAAACAAAAGTAAGCTGCCCCGCTTCTGGATGGCAGATTGCAGGAGCTACTTAGTACTATCAAATCAGCCCGACTTGGCACAGGTGCCACCTTGGATCTGGGAACCATCCTGTGTATCGTGGATTTTCAGGGGCCAGCCGGCCACTCTCAGCCATATGCCCCCAAACACAAACCACGGACCTTTTCTCTGGCAAACAAAAATCAGCTGCCCCACTTCTGGATGGCAGATTGCAGGAGCCACTTGGGACTATCACACCAGCACAACATGGCACTGCTGCCACCTTGGATCTGGGAACAATCCTGCGTATCGTACATATTCAGGAACCAGCCGAACACTCCCAGCCACAGGCCCCCAAACACAAACAACGGCCCATTTCCCTGGCAAACAAAACTCAGCTGCCCCGCTTCTGGTGTGGCAGTTTGCAGGAGCCACTTGGGACTATCAAAGCAGCCCGACTTGGTAATGGTACCATCTTGGATCTGGGAACCATCCGGCGTATCGTGGATTTTCAGGGGCCAGCCGGTCATTCCCAGCCATATGCTCCCAAACACAAACCTCGGCCCTTTTCTCTGGCAAACAAAACTCAACTGCCCCTCTTCTGGATGGCAAATTGCAGGACGCACTTGGTACTACAAAAAGAGCCCGACTTGGCAGTGGTGCCACCTTGGCTCTGGGAACCATCCTGCGTATCGAGCATTTTAAGGAGCCAGCCGGCAATTCCCAGCCGTATGCCCCAAAAAGAAACCACGGACCTTTTCTCTGGCAAAAAACTCAGCTGTCCCGCTTCTGTATGGCAGATTGCAGGAGTCACTTTGAACCATACAACCAGCCTTACTTGGCACTGGTGCCACCTTGTATCTGGGAACCATCCTGCCTATCGTTGATTTTCAGGGGCCAGCCTACCACTCTCGGCCATAGGCCCCCAAACACAAACCACAGCCCTTTTCTCTAGCAAACAAAATTTAGCTGCCCCGCTTCTGGATGGCAAATTGCAGGAGCCACTGGGTACTACAAAAACAGCCCGACTTGGCACTGGTGCCACCTTGCGTCTGGTTACCATGCGGCGTATCGTGCATTTTAAGGAGCCAGGTGGCCACTCCCAGCCATATGCCCCCAAACACAACCCACGGCCCTTTTCTCTGGCAAACAAAACTCAGCTGCCCCGCTTCTGGATGGCAGAGTGCAGGAGACACTTGGTACTATCAAACCAGCCCGACTTGGCACTGGTGCCACCTTTGGTCTGGGAACCATCCTGCGTATTGTGGATTGTCAGGAGACAGCCGACCACTCTCGGCCACAGACCCCAATCAAAAACAAAGGTCCGTTTCCCTGGCAAAAAAAACTCAGCTGCCCCGCTTCTGGATGGGAGATTGCAGGAGGCACTTGACACTGTCAAACGAGCCCCACTTTGTACTGGTGCCACCTTGGGTCTGGGAACCATGCTGCGTATCGTGGATTTTCAGGAGCCAGCCGGCCACTGCCAGCCACAGGCCCCCAAACAAAAACCACAGCCTTTTTCTCTGGCAATAAAAACTCAGCTGCCCCGCTTCTGGATGGCAGATTGCAGGAGCCACTTAGTACTATCAAACCAGCCCGACTTGGCACTGGTGCCACCTTGGGTCTGGGAACCATCCTGGCTATCGTGGATTTTAAGGAGCCAGCCGGCTACTCCCAGCCACAGGCCCCCAACAAAAACCACGGCCCTTTTTTCTCGCAAACAAAACTTAGCTGCCTCACTTCTGGATGGCAGATTGCAGGAGTCACTTGGTGTAATCAAACCAGCCCGACTTGGCACTGGTGCCACCTTGGGTCTGGGAAACATCCTGCGTATCGTGGATTCTAAGGAGCCAGCCGGCCACTCCTAGCCACAGGCCCCCAGACAAAAACCTAGGCCTATTTCTCTGGCAAACAAAAGTAAGCTGCCCCGCTTCTGGATGGCAGATTGCAGGAGACACTTGGGACTATCAAACCAGCCCAACTTGGCACTGGTGCCACCTTGGATCTGGGAACCATGCTGTGTATCGTGGATATTCAGGGGCCAGCCGGCCACTCTCAGCCATATGTCCCCAAACAGAAACCTCGGCCCGTTTCTCTGGCAAACAAAACTCAACTGCCCCTCTTCTGGATGGCAAATTGCAGGATGAACTTGATACTAAAACCGCAGGCCGACTTGGTAGTGGTGACACCTTGGGCCTGGGAACCATCATGCGTATCGAGCATTTTAAGGAGCCAGCCGGCCACTCCCAGCAATATGCCCCCAAAAACAATCCACGGAATTTTTCTCTGGCAAACAAAAATCAGCTGCTCCGCTTCTGGATGGCAGATTGCAGGAGCCACTTTGCACCATCAAACCAGCCCGACTTGGCACTGGTGCCACCTTGCATCTGGGAACCATGCTGCCTAGCGTGGATTTTCAGGGGCCAGCGGGCCACTCTCAGCTATATGCCCCCAAACAAAACCCACGGCCCGTTTCCCTGGCAAACAAAAGTAAGCTGCCCTGCTTCTGGATGGCAGATTGCAGGAACCACTTGGTAGTATCAAACCAGCCCGACTTGGCACTGGTGCCACCTTGGGTCTGGGAACCATCCTGCGTATCGTGGATTCTAAGGAGCCAGCCGGCCACTCCAAGCCACAGGCCCCCAAATACAAACAACGGCGCTTTTCCCTGGAAAACAAAACTCGCCTGCCAACTTTTTGATGGCAGATTGCAGGAGCAACTTGGTACTATCAAACCAGCCCAACTTGGCACTGGTGCCACCATGGGTCTGGTAACCATCCTGCCTATTGTAGCTTTTCAGGAGCCAGCCGGTCACTCCCAGCCATAGGCCCCCAGTCACAAACCTCGGCCCGTTTCCCTGGCAAACAAAAGTAAGCTGCCCCGCTTCTGGATGGCAGATTGCAGGAGCCACTTGGTACTATCAAACCAGCCCGACTTGGCACTGGTGCCACCTTGGGTCTGGGAACCATGCTGCGTATCGCAGATTCTAAGGCGCCAGTCGGCCACTCCCAGCCACAAGACCCCAAACACAAACAACGGCGCTTTTCTCTGGCAAACAAAACTCAACTGCCCCTCTTCTGGATGGCAAATTGCAGGACGCACTTGGTACTATCAAACCAGCACGACTTGGCACTGGTGCCACCTTGGGTCTGGGAACCATCCTGCGTATTGTGGATTGTCAGGAGCCAGCTGGACACTCTCGGCCACAGACCCCAATCAAAAACAACGGCCCGTTTCACAGGCAAACAAAACTCAGCTGCCCCGCTTCTGGATGGGAGATTGCAGGAGGCACTTGACACTGTGAAACCAGCCCCACTTGGCACTGGTGCCACCTTGGGTCTGGGAACCATGCTGCGTATCATGGGTTTTCAGGAGCCAGCCGGCCACTCCCAGCCATAGGCCCCCAAACAAAAACCACAGCCTTTTTCTCTGGCAAACAAAATTCAGCTGCCCCGCTTCTGGATGGCAGATTGCAGGAGCCACTTGGGACTATCACACCAGCACAACATGGCACTGGTGCCACCTTGGATCTGGGAATCATCCTTCCTATCGTGGATTTTCAGGGGCCAGCCGGTCACTCTCAGCCATAGGCCCCAAACACAAACCACGGCCCTTTTCTCTGGAAAACAAAACTCAACTGCCCCTCTTCTGGATGGCAGATTGCAGGAGCCACTGGGTACTATGAAACCAGCCCTACTTGGCACTGGTGCCACCTTGGGTCTGGGAACCATGCTGCGTATCATGGATTTTCAGGAGCCAGCCGTCCACTGCCAGCCACAGGCCCCGAAACACAAACAACAGCCTTTTTCTCTGGCAAACAAAATTCAGCTGCCCCGCTTCTGGATGGCAGATTGCAGGAACCACTTGGTACTAACAAACCAGCCCAACTTGGCACTGGTGCCACCTTGGGTCTGGGAACCATCCTGCGTATCGTGGATTCTAAGGAGCCAGCTGGCCACTCCCAGCCACAGGCCCCAAAACACACACAACGGCGCTTTTCCCTGGAAAACAAAACTCGCCTGCCAACATTTTGATGGCAGATTGCAGGAGCCGCTTGGTACTATCAAACCAGCCCAACTTGCCACTGGTGCCACCATGGGTCTGGTCACCATCCTGCCTATCGTAGCTTTTCAGGAGCCAGCCGGTCACTCCCTGCCATAGGCCCCGAGACACAAAGCTCGGCCCGTTTCCCTGGCAAACAAAAGTAAGCTGCCCCGCTTCTGGATGGCAGATTGCAGGAGCCACTTGGTACTATCAAACCAGCCCGACTTGGCACTGGTACCACCTTGGGTCTGGGAACCATCCTGCCTATCGTGGATTTTAAGGAGCCAGCCGGCTACTCCCAGCCACAGGCCCCCAACAAAAACCACGGCCCTTTTTTCTGGCAAACAAAACTTAGCTGCCTCACTTATGGATGGCAGATTGCAGGAGCCACTTGGTGTAATCAAACCAGCCCGACTTGGCACTGGTGTCACCTTGGGTCTGGGAACCATCCTGCGTATCGTGGATTCTAAGGAGCCAGCCGGCCACTCCCAGCCACAGGCCCCCAAACAAAATCAACGGCGCTGTTCCCTGGAAAACAAAACACGCCTGCCAACTTTTTGATGGAGTTTGCAGGAGCCACTTGGTACTATCAAACCAGCCCGACTTGGCACTGGTGCCACCATGGGTCTGGTAAACATCCTGCGTATCGTGGATTCTTAGGCGCCAGCAGGCCACTCCTAGCCACAGGCCCCCAAACAAAAACCTAGGCCTATTTCTCTGGCAAACAAAAGTAAGCTGCCCCGCTTCTGGATGGCAGATTGCAGGAGACACTTGGGACTATCAAACCAGCCCAACTTGGCACTGGTGCCACCTTGGATCTGGGAACCATGTTGTGTATCGTGGATTTTCAGGGGCCAGCCGGCCACTCTCAGCCATATGTCCCCAAACAGAAACCTCGGCCCGTTTCTCTGGCAAACAAAACTCAACTGCCCCTCTTCTGGATGGCAAATTGCAGGATGAACTTGATACTAAAACCGCAGGCCGACTTGGTAGTGGTGACACCTTGGGCCTGGGAACCATCATGCGTATCGAGCATTTTTAGGAGCCAGCCGGCCACTCCCAGCAATATGCCCCCAAAAACAATCCACGGAATTTTTCTCTGGCAAACAAAAATCAGCTGCCCCGCTTCTGGATGGCAGATTGCAGGAGCCACTTTGCACCATCAAACCAGCCCGACTTGGCACTGGTGCCACCTTGCATCTGGGAACCATGCTGCCTAGCGTGGATTTTCAGGGGCCAGCGGGCCACTCTCAGCTATATGCCCCCAAACAAAACCCACGGCCCGTTTCCCTGGCAAACAAAAGTAAGCTGCCCTGCTTCTGGATGGCAGATTGCAGGAACCACTTGGTAGTATCAAACCAGCCCGACTTGGCACTGGTGCCACCTTGGGTCTGGGAACCATCCTGCGTATCGTGGATTCTAAGGAGCCAGCCGGCCACTCCCAGCCACAGGCCCCCAAACACAAACAACGGCGCTTTTCCCTGGAAAACAAAACTCGCCGGCCAACTTTTTGATGGCAGATTGCAGGAGCAACTTGGTACTATCAAACCAGCCCAACTTGGCACTGGTGCCACCATGGGTCTGGTCACCATCCTGCCTATTGTAGCTTTCCAGGAGCCAGCCGGTCACTCCCAGCCATAGGCCCCCAAACACAAACCTCGGCCCGTTTCCCTGGCAAACAAAAGTAAGCTGCCCCGCTTCTGGATGGCAGATTGCAGGAGCCACTTGGTACTATCAAACCAGCCCAACTTGGAACTGGTGCCACCTTGGGTCTGGGAACCATGCTGCGTATCGCAGATTCTAAGGCGCCAGTCGGCCACTCCCAGCCACAAGCCCCCAAACACAAACAACGGCGCTTTTCTCTGGCAAACAAAACTCAACTGCCCCTCTTCTGGATGGCAAATTGCAGGACGCACTTGGTACTATAAAAACAGCCCGACTTGGCACTGGTGCCACCTTGGGTCTGGGAACCATCCTGCGTATCGATCTTTTTAATGAGACAGCCGGCCACTCCCAGCCATATGCCCCCAAACACAACCCACGGCCCTTTCCTCTGGCAAACAAAACTCAGCTGCACCGCTTCTGGATGGCAGATTGCAGGAGCCACTTGGTACTATCAAACCAGCAAGACTTGGCACTGGTGCCACCTTGGGTCTGGGAACCATCCTGCGTATTGTGGATTGTCAGGAGCCAGCTGAACATTCTCGGCCACAGACCCCAATCAAAAACAACGGCCCGTTTCACAGGCAAACAAAACTCAGCTGCCCCGCTTCTGGATGGGAGATTGCAGGAGGCACTTGACACTGTGAAACCAGCCCCACTTGGCACTGGTGCCACCTTGGGTCTGGGAACCATGCTGCGTATCATGGATTTTCAGGAGCCAGCCGGCCACTCCCAGCCATAGGCCCCCAAACAAAAACCACAGCCTTTTTCTCTGGCAAACAAAATTCAGCTGCCCCACTTCTGGATGGCAGATTGCAGGAGCCACTTGGGACTATCACACCAGCACAACATGGCACTGCTGCCACCTTGGATCTGGGAACCATCCTTCCTATCGTGGATTTTCAGGGGCCAGCCGGTCACTCTCAGCCATAGGCCCCAAACAGAAACCACGGCCCTTTTCTCTGGAAAACAAAACTCAACTGCCCCTCTTCTGGATGGCAGATTGCAGGAGCCACTGGGTACTATGAAACTAGCCCTACTTGGCACTGGTGCCACCTTGGGTCTGGGAACCATGCTGCGTATCATGGATTTTCAGGAGCCAGCCGTCCACTGCCAGCCACAGGCCCCGAAACACAAACAACAGCCTTTTTCTCTGGCAAACAAAATTCAGCTGCCCCGCTTCTGGATGGCAGATTGCAGGAACCACTTGGTACTAACAAACCAGCCCGACTTGGCACTGGTGCCACCTTGGGTCTGGGAACCATCCTGCGTATCGTGGATTCTAAGGAGCCAGCTGGCCACTCCCAGCCACAGGCCCCAAAATACACACAACGGCGCTTTTCCCTGGAAAACAAAACTCGCCTGCCAACTTTTTGATGGCAGATTGCAGGAGCCACTTGGTACTATCAAACCAGCCCAACTTGGCACTGGTGCCACCATGGGTCTGGTCACCATCCTGCCTATCGTAGCTTTTCAGGAGCCAGCCGGTCACTCCCAGCCATAGGCCCCCAGAAAAAAACCTCGGTCCGTTTCCCTGGCAAACAAAAGTAAGCTGCCCCGCTTCTGGATGGCAGATTGCAGGAGCCACTTTTCACCATCAAACCAGCCCGACGTGGCACTGGTGCCACCTTGGGTCTGGGAACCATCCTGCGTATCGTGTGTTCTAAGGAGCCAGCCGGCCACTCCCAGCCACAGTCCCCCAAACACAAACAACGGCGCTTTTCCCTGGAAAACAAAACTGGCCTGCCAACATTTGATGGCAGATTGCAGGAGCCACTTGGTACTATCAAACCAGCCCAACTTGGCACTGGTGCCACCATGGGTCTGGTCACCATCCTGCCTATCGTAGCTTTTCAGGAGCCAGGCGGTCACTCCCAGCCATAGGCCCCCAGACACAAACCTCGGCCCGTTTCCCTGGCAAACAAAATAAGCTGCCCCGCTTGTGCATGGCAGATTGCAGGTGCTATTTAGTACTATCAAACCAGCCTGACTTGGCACTGGTGCCACCTCTGGTCTGGGAACCATCCTGCCTATCGTGGATTTTCAGGGGCCAGACGGACACTATCAGCCGTATGCCCCCAAAAACAAACCACGGCCCTTTTCTCTGGTAAACAAAACTCAACTGCCCCTCTTCTGGATGGCAAATTTTAGGACGCACTTTGTACTACGAAAACCGCCCGACTTGGCACTGGTGCCACCTTGGGTCAGGGAACCATCCTGCCTATCGTAGCTTTTCAGGAGCCAGCCGGTCACTCCCAGCCATAGGTCCCCAGACAAATACCTCGGCCCGTTTCCCTGGCAAACAAAAGTAAGCTGCCCCGCTTCTGGATGGCAGATTGCAGGAGCCACTTGGTATTATCAAACCAGCCCAACTTGACACTGGTGCAACCTTGGCTCTGGGAACCATGCTGCGTAACCCGGATTCTAAGACGACAGGCAGCCACTGCCAGCCACAGGCCTCCAAACAAAATCAACGGCGCTTTTCCCTGGAAAACAAAACTCGCCTGACAACTTTTAGATGGCAGATTGCAGGAGCCAGTTGGTACCATCAAACCAGCCCAACTTGGCACTGGTGCCACCTTGGGTCTGGGAACCATCCTGCCTATTGTTGCTTTTCAGGAGCCAGCCGGTCACTTCTAGCCCTAGGCCCCCAGTCATAAACCTCGGCCCGTTTCCCTGGCACACAAAAGTAAGCTACCCCGCTTCAGGATGGCAGATTGCAGGAGCCACTTTTCACCATCAAACCAGCCCGACGTGGCACTGGTGCCACCTTGGGTCTGGGAACCATCCTGCGTATCGTGTGTTCTAAGGAGCCAGCCGGCCACTCCCAGCCACAGTCCCCCAAACACAAACAACGGCGCTTTTCCCTGGAAAACAAAACTGGCCTGCCAACTTTTTGATGGCAGATTGCAGGAGCAACTTGGTACTATCAAACCAGCCCAACTTGGCACTGGTGCCACCATGGGTCTGGTCACCATCCTGCCTATCGTAGCTTTTCAGGAGCCAGGCGGTCACTCCCAGCCATAGGCCCCCAGACACAAACCTCGGCCCGTTTCCCTGGCAAACAAAAGTAAGCTGCCCCGCTTCTGCATGGCAGATTGCAGGTGCTATTTAGTACTATCAAACCAGCCCGACTTGGCACTGGTGCCACCTCTGGTCTGGGAACCATCCTGCCTATCGTGGATTTTCAGGCGCCAGACGGCCACTATCAGCCATATGCCCCCAAAAACAAACCACGGCCCTTTTCTCTGGTAAACAAAACTCAACTGCCCCTCTTCTGGATGGCAAATTTTAGGACGCACTTTGTACTACGAATACCGCCCGACTTGGCACTGGTGCCACCTTGGGTCAGGGAACCATCCTGCCTATCGTAGCTTTTTAAGGAGCCAGCAGGCCACGCACAGCCATATAGCCCCAAAAACAAACCACGGACCATTTCTCTTGGAAACAAAAATCCGCTGCCCCGCGTCAGGATGGCAGATTGCAGGAGCCACTTTGCACCATCAAACCACCCCGACTTGGCACTGGTGCCATCTTGGATCTGGGAACCATCCTGCCTATCGTAGCTTTTCAGGAGCCAGCCGGTTACTCCCAACCATAGGCCCCCAGACAGAAAGCTCTGCCCGTTTCCCTGGCAAACAAAAGTAAGCTACCCCGCTTCTGGATGGCAGATTGCAGGAGCCACTTGGTACTATCAAACCAGCCCAACTTGGCACTGGTGCCACCATGGGTCTGGTCACCATCCTGCCTATCGTAGATTTTCAGGAGCCAGGCGGTCACTCCCAGCCATAGGCCCCCAGACAAATACCTCGGCCCGTTTCCCTGGCAAACAAATGTAAGCTGCCCCGCTTCTGGATGGCAGATTGCAGGAGCCACATGGTACTATCAAACCAGGCCAACATGGCACTGGTGCCACCTTGGCTCTGGGAACCATCCTGCCTATCGTGGATTTTCAGGCGCCAGCCGACCACTCTCAGCCATATGCCCCCAAACACAAACCACGGCCCTTTTCTCTGGTAAACAAAACTCAACTGCCCCTCTTCTGGATGGCAAATTGCAGGACGCACTTGGTACTACGAAAACAGCCCGACTTGGCAGTGATGCCACCTTGGGTCAGGGAACCATCCTGCGTATCGATGTTTTTAAGGAGTCAGCCGGCAACGTCCAGCCATATACCCCCAAAAAAAACCCACGGAATTTTTCTCCAGCAAGCAAAAATCCGCTGCCCCGCGTCTGGATGGCAGATTGCAGGAGCTATTTAGTATTATCAAACCAGCCCGACTTGGCACTGGTGCCACCATGGGTCTGGTCACCTTCCTGCCTATCGTAGCTTTTCAGGAGCCAGCCGGTCACTCTCAGCCATAGGCCCCAAACACAAACCACGGCCCTTTTCTCTGGAAAACAAAACTCAACTGCCCCTCTTCTGGATGGCAGATTGCAAGAGCCACTGGGTACTATGAAACCAGCCCTACTTGGCACTGGTGCCACCTTGGGTCTGGGAACCATGCTGCGTATCATGGATTTTCAGGAGCCAGCCGTCCACTGCCAGCCACAGGCCCCGAAACACAAACAACAGCCTTTTTCTCTGGCAAACAAAATTCAGCTGCCCCGCTTCTGGATGGCAGATTGCAGGAACCACTTGGTACTAACAAACCAGCCCGACTTGGCACTGGTGCCACCTTGGGTCTGGGAACCATCCTGCGTATCGTGGATTCTAAGGAGCCAGCTGGCCACTCCCAGCCACAGGCCCCAAAACACACACAACTGCGCTTTTCCCTGGAAAACAAAACTCGCCTGCCAACTTTTTGATGGCAGATTGCAGGAGCCACTTGGTACTATCAAACCAGCCCAACTTGGCACTGGTGCCACCATGGGTCTGGTCACCATCCTGCCTATCGTAGCTTTTCAGGAGCCAGCCGGTCACTCCCAGCCATAGGCCCCCAGACACAAACCTCGGCCTGTTTCCCTGGCACACAAAAGTAAGCTACCGCACTTCTGGATGGCAGATTGCAGGAGCCACTTTGCACCATCAAACCAGCCCAACTTGGCACTGGTGCCACCTTGGCTCTGGGAACCATGCTGCGTAACCCGGATTCTAAGACGACAGGCAGCCACTGCCAGCCACAGGCCTCCAAACAAAATCAACGGCGCTTTTCCCTGGAAAACAAAACTCGCCTGACAACTTTTAGATGGCAGATTGCAGGAGCCAGTTGGTACCATCAAACCAGCCCAACTTGGCACTGGTGCCACCTTGGGTCTGGGAACCATCCTGCCTATTGTTGCTTTTCAGGAGCCAGCCGGTCACTCCTAGCCCTAGGCCCCCAGTCATAAACCTCGGCCCGTTTCCCTGGCACACAAAAGTAAGCTACCCCGCTTCAGGATGGCAGATTGCAGGAGCCACTTTTCACCATCAAACCAGCCCGACGTGGCACTGGTGCCACCTTGGGTCTGGGAATCATCCTGCGTATCGTGTGTTCTAAGGAGCCAGCCGGCCACTCCCACCAACAGTCCCCCAAACACAAACAACGGCGCTTTTCCCTGGAAAACAAAACTCGCCTGCCGACATTTTGATGGCAGATTGCAGGAGCCACTTGGTACTATCAAACCAGCCCAACTTGGCACTGGTGCCACCATGGGTCTGGTCACCATCCTGCCTATCGTAGCTTTTCAGGAGCCAGCCGGTCACTCCCAGCCATAGGCCCCCAGACACAAAGCTCTACCCGTTTCCCTGGCAAACAAAAGTAAGCTACCCCGCTTCTGGATGGCAGATTGCAGGAGTCACTTTGCACCATCAAACAAGCCCGACTTGGTACTGGTGCCACCTCTGGTCTGGGTACCACCTGGGTATCGTGGATCCTAAGGAGCCAGCCGGCCACTCCCAGCCACAGGCCCCCAAACAAAAACAACGGCGATTTTCCCTGGAAAACAAAACTCGCCTGACAACTTTTTGATGGCAGATTGCAGGAACCACTTGGTACTAACAAACCGGCCCAACTTGGCACTGGTGCCACCTTGGGTCTGGGAACCATGCTGCGTATTGTGGATTCTAAGGAGCCAGCCGGCCACTCCAGCCACAGGCCCGCAGACACAAACAACGGCGCTTTTCCCTGGAAAACAAAACTCGCCTGCCAACATTTTGATGGCAGATTGCAGGAGCCACTTGGTACTATGAAATCAGCCGAACATGGCACTGGTGCCACCATGGGTCTGGTCACCATCCTGCCTATCGTAGCTTTTCAGGAGCCAGCCGGTCACTCCCAGCCATAGGCCCCCAGACACAAAGCTCGGCCCGTTTCCCTGGCAAACAAAAGTAAGCTGCCCCGCTTCTGGATGGCAGATTGCAGGAACCATTTGCTACAATCAAACCAGCCCAACTTGGCACTGGTGCCACCTAAGGTCTGGGAACCATCCTGCGTATTTTGGATTCTACGGAGCCAGCCGGCCACTCCCAGCCACAGGCCCCCAAACACAAACAACGGCGCTTTTCCCTGGAAAACAAAACTCGCCTGCCAACATTTTGATGGCAGATTGCAGGAGCCACTTGGTACTATCAAACCAGCCCAACTTGGCACTGGTGCCACCATGGGTCTGGTCACTATCCTGCCTATCGTAGTTTCTCAGGAGCCAGCCGGTCACTCCCTGCCATAGGCCCCCAGACAAAACCTCGGCCCGTTTCCCTGGCAAACAAAAGTAAGCTGCCCCGCTTCTGGATGGCAGATTGCAGGAGCTATTTAGTACTATCAAACCAGCCCGACTTGGCACTGGTGCCACCTCAGGTCTGGGAACCATGCTGCGTATCGTGGATTCTAATTAGCCATCCGGCCACTCCCAGCCACAGGCCCCCAAACAAAAACAACGGCGCTTTTCCCTGGATAACAAACTCGCCTGCCAACTTTTTGATGGCAGATTGCAGGAGCCACTTGGTACTATCAAACCAGCCCAACTTGGCACTGGTGCCACCATGGGTCTGGTCACCATCCTGCCTATCGTAGCTTTTCAGGAGACAGCCGGTCACTCCCAGCCATAGGCCCCCAGACAAAAACCTCGGCCCTTTTCCCTGGCAAACAAAAGTAAGTTAACCCGCTTCTGGATGGCAGATTGCAGGAGCCACTTTTCACCATCAAACTAGCCCGACTTGGCACTGGTGTCACCTCTGGTCTGGGAACCATCCTGCCTGTCGTGGATTCTAATTAGCCAGCCGGCCACTCCCAGCCACAGGCCCCCAAACACAAACAACGGCGCTTTTCCCTGGGAAACAAAACTCGCCTGCCAAGTTTTTGATGGCAGATTGCAGGAGCCACTTGGTACTATCAAACCAGCCCAACTTGGCACTGGTGCCACCATGGGTCTGGTCACAATCCTGCCTATTGTAGCCTTTCAGGAGCCAGCCGGTCACTAACAGCCATAGGCCCCCAGACACAATCCTCGGCCCGTTTCGTGGCAAACAAAAGTAAGCTGCCCCGCTTCTGGATGGCAGATTGCAGGAAACACTTGGTACTATCAAACCAGCCCAACTTGGGACTGGTGCCACCTTGGGTCTGGGAACCATCCTGCGTATCGTGGATTCTAAGGAGCCAGCCGGCCACTCCCAGCCACAGGCCCCCAAACACAAACAACGACGCTTTTCCCTGGAAAACAAAACTCGCCTGCCAACATTTTGATGGCAGATTGCAGGAACCACTTGGTACTATCAAACCAGCCCAACTTGGCACTGGTGCCACCTTGGGTCTGGGAACCATGCTGCGTATCGTGGATTCTAAGGAGCCAGCCGGCCACTCCAGCCACAGGCCCGCAGACACAAACAACGGCGCTTTTCCCTGGAAAACAAAACTCGCCTGCCGACTTTTTGATGGCAGATTGCAGGAGCCACTTGGTACTATGAAATCAGCCGAACATGGCACTGGTGCCACCATGGGTCTGGTCACCATCCTGCCTATCGTAGCTTTTCAGGAGCCAGCCGGTCACTCCCAGCCATAGGCCCCCTGACACAAAGCTCGGCCCGTTTCCCTGGCAAACAAAAGTAAGCTGCCCCGCTTCTGGATGGCAGATTGCAGGAGCCACTTTGCACCATCAAACCAGCCCGACTTGGCACTGGTGCCACCTCAGGTCTGGGAACCATCCTGCGTATCGTGGATTCTAAGGAGCCAGCCGGCCACTCCCAGCCACAGGCCCCCAAACACAAACAACGGCGCTTTTCCCTGGAAAACAAAACTCGCCTTCCGACATTTTGATGGCAGATTGCAGGAGCCACTTGGTACTATCAAACCAGCCCAACTTGGCACTGGTGCCACCATGGGTCTGGTCACCATCCTGCCTATCGTAGCTTTTCAGGAGCCAGCCGGTCACTCCCAGCCATAGGCCCCCAGACACAAAGCTCGGACCGTTTCCCTGGCAAACAAAAGTAAGCTGCCCCGCTTCTGGATGGCAGATTGCAGGAGCCACTTTGCACCATCATACTAGCCCGACTTGGCACTGGTGCCACCTTGGGTCTGGGAACCATCCTGCGTATCGTGGATTCTAAGGAGCCAGCCGGCCACTCCCAGCCACAGGCCCCCAAACACAAACAACGGCGCTTTTCCCTGGAAAATAAAAACTCGCCTGCCAAATTTTGACGGCAGATTGCAGGAGCCACTTGGTACTATCAAATCAGCCCAACTTGGGACTGGTGCCACCATGGGTCTGGTCACCATCCTGCCTATCGTAGCTTTTCAGGAGCCAGCCGGTCACTCCCAGCCATAGGCCCCCAGACAAAAACCTCGGCCCGTTTCCCTGGCAAACAAAAGTAAGCTGCCCTGCTTCTGGATGGCAGATTGCAGGAACCACTTGGTACTATCAAACCAGCAAAACTTGGCACTGGTGCCACCTTGGGTCTGGGAACCATGCTGCGTATCATGGATTTTCAGGAGCCAGCCGTCCACTGCCAGCCACAGGCCCCGAAACACAAACAACAGCCTTTTTCTCTGGCAAACAAAATTCAGCTGCCCCGCTTCTGGATGGCAGATTGCAGGAACCACTTGGTACTAACAAACCAGCCCGACTTGGCACTGGTGCCACCTTGGGTCTGGGAACCATCCTGCCTATCGTGGATTCTAAGGAGCCAGCTGGCCACTCCCAGCCACAGGCCCCAAAACACACACAACGGCGCTTTTCCCTGGAAAACAAAACTCGCCTGCCAGCTTTTTGATGGCAGATTGCAGGAGCCACTTGGTACTATCAAACCAGCCCAACTTGGCACTGGTGCCACCATGGGTCTGGTCACCATCCTGCCTATCGTAGCTTTTCAGGAGCCAGCCGGTCACTCCCAGCCATAGGCCCCCAGACACAAAGCTCGGCCTGTTTCCCTGGCACACAAAAGTAAGCTACCGCACTTCTGGATGGCAGATTGCAGGAGCCACTTTGCACCATCAAACCAGCCCAACTTGGCACTGGTGCCACCTTGGCTCTGGGAACCATGCTGCGTAACCCGGATTCTAAGACGACAGGCAGCCACTGCCAGCCCCAGGCCTCCAAACAAAATCAACGGCGCTTTTCCCTGGAAAACAAAACTCGCCTGACAACTTTTAGATGGCAGATTGCAGGAGCCAGTTGGTACCATCAAACCAGCCCAACTTGGCACTGGTGCCACCTTGGGTCTGGGAACCATCCTGCCTATTGTTGCTTTTCAGGAGCCAGCCGGTCACTTCTAGCCCTAGGCCCCCAGTCATAAACCTCGGCCCGTTTCCCTGGCACACAAAAGTAAGCTACCCCGCTTCAGGATGGCAGATTGCAGGAGCCACTTTTCACCATCAAACCAGCCCGACGTGGCACTGGTGCCACCTTGGGTCTGGGAACCATCCTGCGTATCGTGTGTTCTAAGGAGCCAGCCGGCCACTCCCACCAACAGTCCCCCAAACACAAACAACGGCGCTTTTCCCTGGAAAACAAAACTCGCCTGACAACTTTTTGATGGCAGATTGCAGGAGCCACTTGGTACTATCAAACCAGCCCAACTTGGCACTGGTGCCACCATGGGTCTGGTCACCATCCTGCCTATCGTAGCTTTTCAGGAGCCAGCCGGTCACTCCCAGCCATAGGCCCCCAGACACAAAGCTCTACCCGTTTCCCTGGCAAACAAAAGTAAGCTACCCCGCTTCTGGATGGCAGATTGCAGGAGTCACTTTGCACCATCAAACAAGCCCGACTTGGTACTGGTGCCACCTCTGGTCTGGGTACCACCTGGGTATCGTGGATCCTAAGGAGCCAGCCGGCCACTCCCAGCCACAGGCCCCCAAACAAAAACAACGGCGATTTTCCCTGGAAAACAAAACTCGCCTGACAACTTTTTGATGGCAGATTGCAGGAACCACTTGGTACTATCAAACCAGCCCAACTTGGCACTGGTGCCACCTTGGGTCTGGGAACCATGCTGCGTATTGTGGATTCTAAGGAGCCAGCCGGCCACTCCAGCCACAGGCCCGCAGACACAAACAACGGCGCTTTTCCCTGGAAAACAAAACTCGCCTGCCAACATTTTGATGGCAGATTGCAGGAGCCACTTGGTACTATGAAATCAGCCGAACATGGCACTGGTGCCACCATGGGTCTGGTCACCATCCTGCCTATCGTAGCTTTTCAGGAGCCAGCCGGTCACTCCCAGCCATAGGCCCCCAGACACAAAGCTCGGCCCGTTTCCCTGGCAAACAAAAGTAAGCTGCCCCGCTTCTGGATGGCAGATTGCAGGAACCATTTGCTACAATCAAACCAGCCCAACTTGGCACTGGTGCCACCTCAGGTCTGGGAACCATCCTGCGTATTTTGGATTCTACGGAGCCAGCCGGCCACTCCCAGCCACAGGCCCCCAAACACAAACAACGGCGCTTTTCCCTGGAAAACAAAACTCGCCTGCCAACATTTTGATGGCAGATTGCAGGAGCCACTTGGTACTATCAAACCAGCCCAACTTGGCACTGGTGCCACCATGGGTCTGGTCACTATCCTGCCTATCGTAGTTTCTCAGGAGCCAGCCGGTCACTCCCTGCCATAGGCCCCCAGACAAAACCTCGGCCCGTTTCCCTGGCAAACAAAAGTAAGCTGCCCCGCTTCTGGATGGCAGATTGCAGGAACCACTTGGTAGTATCAAACCAGCCCAACTTGGCACTGGTGCCACCTCAGGTCTGGGAACCATGCTGCGTATCGTGGATTCTAATTAGCCATCCGGCCACTCCCAGCCACAGGCCCCCAAACAAAAACAACGGCGCTTTTCCCTGGATAACAAACTCGCCTGCCAACTTTTTGATGGCAGATTGCAGGAGCCACTTGGTACTATCAAACCAGCCCAACTTGGCACTGGTGCCACCATGGGTCTGGTCACCATCCTGCCTATCGTAGCTTTTCAGGAGACAGCCGGTCACTCCCAGCCATAGGCCCCCAGACAAAAACCTCGGCCCTTTTCCCTGGCAAACAAAAGTAAGTTAACCCGCTTCTGGATGGCAGATTGCAGGAGCCACTTTTCACCATCAAACTAGCCCGACTTGGCACTGGTGTCACCTCTGGTCTGGGAACCATCCTGCCTGTCGTGGATTCTAATTAGCCAGCCGGCCACTCCCAGCCACAGGCCCCCAAACACAAACAACGGCGCTTTTCCCTGGGAAACAAAACTCGCCTGCCAAGTTTTTGATGGCAGATTGCAGGAGCCACTTGGTACTATCAAACCAGCCCAACTTGGCACTGGTGCCACCATGGGTCTGGTCACAATCGTGCCTATCGTAGCCTTTCAGGAGCCAGCCGGTCACTCCCAGCCATAGGCCCCCAGACACAAACCTCGGCCCGTTTCCCTGGCAAACAAAAGTAAGCTGCCCCGCTTCTGGATGGCAGATTGCAGGAAACACTTGGTACTATCAAACCAGCCCAACTTGGGACTGGTGCCACCTTGGGTCTGGGAACCATCCTGCGTATCGTGGATTCTAAGGAGCCAGCCGGCCACTCCCAGCCACAGGCCCCCAAACACAAACAACGGCGCTTTTCCCTGGAAAACAAAACTCGCCTGCCGACATTTTGATGGCAGATTGCAGGAGCCACTTGGTACTATCAAACCAGCCCAACTTGGCACTGGTGCCACCATGGGTCTGGTCACCATCCTGCCTATCGTAGCTTTTCAGGAGCCAGCCGGTCACTCCCAGCCATAGGCCCCGAGACACAAAGCTCGGACCGTTTCCCTGGCAAACAAAAGTAAGCTGCCCCACTTCTGGATGGCAGATTGCAGGAGCCACTTTGCACCATCATACTAGCCCGACTTGGCACTGGTGCCACCTTGGGTCTGGGAACCATCCTGCGTATCGTGGATTCTAAGCAGCCAGCCGGCCACTCCCAGCCACAGGCCCCCAAACACAAACAACGGCGCTTTTCCCTGGAAAATAAAAACTCGCCTGCCAAATTTTGACGGCAGATTGCAGGAGCCACTTGGTACTATCAAATCAGCCCAACTTGGGACTGGTGCCACCATGGGTCTGGTCACCATCCTGCCTATCGTAGCTTTTCAGGAGCCAGCCGGTCACTCCCAGCCATAGGCCCCCAGACAAAAACCTCGGCCCGTTTCCCTGGCAAACAAAAGTAAGCTGCCCTGCTTCTGGATGGCAGATTGCAGGAACCACTTGGTACTATCAAACCAGCAAAACTTGGCACTGGTGCCACCTTGGGTCTGGGAACCATGCTGCGTATCATGGATTTTCAGGAGCCAGCCGTCCACTGCCAGCCACAGGCCCCGAAACACAAACAACAGCCTTTTTCTCTGGCAAACAAAATTCAGCTGCCCCGCTTCTGGATGGCAGATTGCAGGAACCACTTGGTACTAACAAACCAGCCCGACTTGGCACTGGTGCCACCTTGGGTCTGGGAACCATCCTGCCTATCGTGGATTCTAAGGAGCCAGCTGGCCACTCCCAGCCACAGGCCCCAAAACACACACAACGGCGCTTTTCCCTGGAAAACAAAACTCGCCTGCCAGCTTTTTGATGGCAGATTGCAGGAGCCACTTGGTACTATCAAACCAGCCCAACTTGGCACTGGTGCCACCATGGGTCTGGTCACCATCCTGCCTATCGTAGCTTTTCAGGAGCCAGCCGGTCACTCCCAGCCATAGGCCCCCAGACACAAAGCTCGGCCTGTTTCCCTGGCACACAAAAGTAAGCTACCGCACTTCTGGATGGCAGATTGCAGGAGCCACTTTGCACCATCAAACCAGCCCAACTTGGCACTGGTGCCACCTTGGCTCTGGGAACCATGCTGCGTAACCCGGATTCTAAGACGACAGGCAGCCACTGCCAGCCCCAGGCCTCCAAACAAAATCAACGGCGCTTTTCCCTGGAAAACAAAACTCGCCTGACAACTTTTAGATGGCAGATTGCAGGAGCCAGTTGGTACCATCAAACCAGCCCAACTTGGCACTGGTGCCACCTTGGGTCTGGGAACCATCCTGCCTATTGTTGCTTTTCAGGAGCCAGCCGGTCACTCCTAGCCCTAGGCCCCCAGTCATAAACCTCGGCCCGTTTCCCTGGCACACAAAAGTAAGCTACCCCGCTTCAGGATGGCAGATTGCAGGAGCCACTTTTCACCATCAAACCAGCCCGACGTGGCACTGGTGCCACCTTGGGTCTGGGAACCATCCTGCGTATCGTGTGTTCTAAGGAGCCAGCCGGCCACTCCCACCAACAGTCCCCCAAACACAAACAACGGCGCTTTTCCCTGGAAAACAAAACTCGCCTGACAACTTTTTGATGGCAGATTGCAGGAGCCACTTGGTACTATCAAACCAGCCCAACTTGGCACTGGTGCCACCATGGGTCTGGTCACCATCCTGCCTATCGTAGCTTTTCAGGAGCCAGCCGGTCACTCCCAGCCATAGGCCCCCAGACACAAAGCTCTACCCGTTTCCCTGGCAAACAAAAGTAAGCTACCCCGCTTCTGGATGGCAGATTGCAGGAGTCACTTTGCACCATCAAACAAGCCCGACTTGGTACTGGTGCCACCTCTGGTCTGGGTACCACCTGGGTATCGTGGATCCTAAGGAGCCAGCCGGCCACTCCCAGCCACAGGCCCCCAAACAAAAACAACGGCGATTTTCCCTGGAAAACAAAACTCGCCTGACAACTTTTTGATGGCAGATTGCAGGAACCACTTGGTACTATCAAACCAGCCCAACTTGGCACTGGTGCCACCTTGGGTCTGGGAACCATGCTGCGTATTGTGGATTCTAAGGAGCCAGCCGGCCACTCCAGCCACAGGCCCGCAGACACAAACAACGGCGCTTTTCCCTGGAAAACAAAACTCGCCTGCCAACATTTTGATGGCAGATTGCAGGAGCCACTTGGTACTATGAAATCAGCCGAACATGGCACTGGTGCCACCATGGGTCTGGTCACCATCCTGCCTATCGTAGCTTTTCAGGAGCCAGCCGGTCACTCCCAGCCATAGGCCCCCAGACACAAAGCTCGGCCCGTTTCCCTGGCAAACAAAAGTAAGCTGCCCCGCTTCTGGATGGCAGATTGCAGGAACCATTTGCTACAATCAAACCAGCCCAACTTGGCACTGGTGCCACCTCAGGTCTGGGAACCATCCTGCGTATTTTGGATTCTACGGAGCCAGCCGGCCACTCCCAGCCACAGGCCCCCAAACACAAACAACGGCGCTTTTCCCTGGAAAACAAAACTCGCCTGCCAACATTTTGATGGCAGATTGCAGGAGCCACTTGGTACTATCAAACCAGCCCAACTTGGCACTGGTGCCACCATGGGTCTGGTCACTATCCTGCCTATCGTAGTTTCTCAGGAGCCAGCCGGTCACTCCCTGCCATAGGCCCCCAGACAAAACCTCGGCCCGTTTCCCTGGCAAACAAAAGTAAGCTGCCCCGCTTCTGGATGGCAGATTGCAGGACGCACTTGGTAGTATCAAACCAGCCCAACTTGGCACTGGTGCCACCTCAGGTCTGGGAACCATGCTGCGTATCGTGGATTCTAATTAGCCATCCGGCCACTCCCAGCCACAGGCCCCCAAACAAAAACAACGGCGCTTTTCCCTGGATAACAAACTCGCCTGCCAACTTTTTGATGGCAGATTGCAGGAGCCACTTGGTACTATCAAACCAGCCCAACTTGGCACTGGTGCCACCATGGGTCTGGTCACCATCCTGCCTATCGTAGCTTTTCAGGAGACAGCCGGTCACTCCCAGCCATAGGCCCCCAGACAAAAACCTCGGCCCTTTTCCCTGGCGAACAAAAGTAAGTTAACCCGCTTCTGGATGGCAGATTGCAGGAGCCACTTTTCACCATCAAACTAGCCCGACTTGGCACTGGTGTCACCTCTGGTCTGGGAACCATCCTGCCTGTCGTGGATTCTAATTAGCCAGCCGGCCACTCCCAGCCACAGGCCCCCAAACACAAACAACGGCGCTTTTCCCTGGGAAACAAAACTCGCCTGCCAAGATTTTGATGGCAGATTGCAGGAGCCACTTGGTACTATCAAACCAGCCCAACTTGGCACTGGTGCCACCATGGGTCTGGTCACAATCCTGCCTATCGTAGCCTTTCAGGAGCCAGCCGGTCACTCCCAGCCATAGGCCCCCAGACACAAACCTCGGCCCGTTTCCCTGGCAAACAAAAGTAAGCTGCCCCGCTTCTGGATGGCAGATTGCAGGAAACACTTGGTACTATCAAACCAGCCCAACTTGGGACTGGTGCCACCTTGGGTCTGGGAACCATCCTGCGTATCGTGGATTCGAAGGAGCCAGCCGGCCACTCCCAGCCACAGGCCCCCAAACACAAACAACGACGCTTTTCCCTGGAAAACAAAACTCGCCTGCCAACTTTTTGATGGCAGATTGCAGGAACCACTTGGTACTATCAAACCAGCCCAACTTGGCACTGGTGCCACCTTGGGTCTGGGAACCATGCTGCGTATCGTGGATTCTAAGCAGCCAGCCGGCCACTCCAGCCACAGGCCCGCAGACAAAAACAACGGCGCTTTTCCCTGGAAAACAAAACTCGCCTGCCGACTTTTTGATGGCAGATTGCAGGAGCCACTTGGTACTATGAAATCAGCCGAACATGGCACTGGTGCCACCATGGGTCTGGTCACCATCCTGCCTATCGTAGCTTTTCAGGAGCCAGCCGGTCACTCCCAGCCATAGGCCCCCTGACACAAAGCTCGGCCCGTTTCCCTGGCAAACAAAAGTAAGCTGCCCCGCTTCTGGATGGCAGATTGCAGGAGCCACTTTGCACCATCAAACCAGCCCGACTTGGCACTGGTGCCACCTCAGGTCTGGGAACCATCCTGCGTATCGTGGATTCTAAGGAGCCAGCCGGCCACTCCCAGCCACAGGCCCCCAAACACAAACAACGGCGCTTTTCCCTGGAAAACAAAACTCGCCTGCCGACATTTTGATGGCAGATTGCAGGAGCCACTTGGTACTATCAAACCAGCCCAACTTGGCACTGGTGCCACCATGGGTCTGGTCACCATCCTGCCTATCGTAGCTTTTCAGGAGCCAGCCGGTCACTCCCAGCCATAGGCCCCGAGACACAAAGCTCGGACCGTTTCCCTGGCAAACAAAAGTAAGCTGCCCCGCTTCTGGATGGCAGATTGCAGGAGCCACTTTGCACCATCATACGAGCCCGACTTGGCACTGGTGCCACCTTGGGTCTGGGAACCATCCTGCGTATCGTGGATTCTAAGCAGCCAGCCGGCCACTCCCAGCCACAGGCCCCCAAACACAAACAACGGCGCTTTTCCCTGGAAAATAAAAACTCGCCTGCCAAATTTTGACGGCAGATTGCAGGAGCCACTTGGTACTATCAAATCAGCCCAACTTGGGACTGGTGCCACCATGGGTCTGGTCACCATCCTGCCTATCGTAGCTTTTCAGGAGCCAGCCGGTCACTCCCAGCCATAGGCCCCCAGACAAAAACCTCGGCCCGTTTCCCTGGCAAACAAAAGTAAGCTGCCCTGCTTCTGGATGGCAGATTGCAGGAACCACTTGGTACTATCAAACCAGCAAAACTTGGCACTGGTGCCACCTTGGGTCTGGATACCATGCTGCGTATCGTGGATTCTAAGGAGCCAGCCGGCCACTCCCAGCCACAGGCCCCCAAACACAAACAACGGCGCTTTTCCCTGGAAAACAAAACTCTCCTGCCAACTTTTTGATGGCAGATTGCAGGAGCCACTTGGTTTTATCAAATCAGCCCAACTTGGCACTGGTGCCACCATGGGTCTGGTCACCATCCTGCCTATCTTAGCTTTTCAGGAGCCAGCCGGTCACTCCCCGCCATAGGCCCCCAGACAAAATGCTCGGCCCGTTTCCCTGGCAAACAAAAGTAAGCTACCCCGCTTCTGGATGGCAGATTGCAGGAGCCACTTTGCACCATCAAACTAGCCCGTCTTGGCGCTTGTGCCACCTCTGGTCTGGGAACCATCCTGCGTATCGTGGATTCTAATTAGCCAGCCGGCCACTCCCTACCACAGGCCCCCAAACACAAACAACGGCGCTTTTCCCTGGAAAACAAAACTCGCCTACCAACTATTTGATGGCAGATTACAGGAGCCACTTGGTACTATCAAACCAGCCCAACTTGGCACTGGTGCCACCATGGGTCTGGTCACAATCCTGCCTATCGTAACTTTTCAGGAGCCAGCCGGTCACTCCCAGCCATAGGTCCCCAGTCACAAACCTCGGCCCGTTTCCCTGGCAAACAAAAGTAAGCTGCCCCGCTTCTGGATGGCAGATTGCAGGAGCCACTTGGTACTATCAAACCAGCCCGACTTGGCACTGGTGCCACCTCTGGTCTGGGACCCATCCTGCGTATCGTGGATTCTAAGGAGCCAGTCGGCCACTCCCAGCCACAGGCCCCCAAACACAAAAAACGGCCCGTTTCCGTGGCAAACAAAAGTAAGCTGCCCCGTTTCTGGATGGCAGATTGCAGGAACCACTTGGCAGTATCAAACCAGCACAACTTGGCACTGGTGGCACCTCTTGTCTGGTAACCATGCTGCGTAACGTGGTTTCTAAGGAGCCAGCCGGGCACTCCCAACCACAGGTCCCCAAACACAAACAATGGCGCTTTTCCCTGGAAAACAAAACTCGCCTGCCAACTTTTTGATGGCAGATTGCAGGAGCCACTTGGTACTATGAAACCAGCCAAACTTGGCACTGGTGCCACCATGGGTCTGGTCACCATCCTGCCTATCGTAGCTTTTCAGGAGCCAGCCGGTCACTCCCAGCCATAGGCCCCGAGACAGAAAGCCCGGCCCGTTTCCCTGGCAAACAAAAGTAAGCTGCCCCGCTTCTGGATGGCAGATTGCAGGAGCCACTTTGTACCATCAAACCAGCCCGACTTGGCACTGGTGCCACCTCTGGTCTGGGAACCATGCTGCGTATCGTGGATTTTAAGGAGCCAGTCGGCCACTCCCAGCCATACGCCTCCAAACACAAACAACGGTCCATTTCCCTGGCAAACAAAAGTAAGCTGCCCCGCTTCTGGATGTCAGATTGCAGGAACCACTTGTTGCCAAGTTGGGGTGGTTTGATAGTACCAAGTGGCTCCTGCAATCTGCCATCAAAAAGTTGGCAAGCGAGTTTTGTTTTCCAGGGAAAAGCGCCGTTGTTTGTGTTTGGGGGCCTGTGGCTGGGAGTGGCCGGCTGGCTCCTTAGAATCCACGATACGCAGGATGGTTCCCAGACCTGAGGTGGCACCAGTGCCAAGTCGGGCTGGTTTTATAGTACCAAGTGCGTCCTGCAATCTGCCATCCAGAAGCGGGGCAGCTTACTTTTTTTTGCCAGGGAAACGGGTAGAGCTTTGTGTCTGGGGGCCTATGGCTGGGAGTGACCGGCTGGCTCCTGAAAAGCTACGATAGGCAGGATGGTGACCAGACCCATGGTGGCACCAGTGCCAAGTTGGGCTGGTTTGATAGTACCAAGTGGCTCCTGCAATCTGCCATCAAAAAGTTGGCAGGTGAGTTTTGTTTTCCAGGGAAAAGCACCGTTGTTTGTGTTTGGGGGCCTGTGGCTGGGAGTGGCCAGCTGGCTCCTTAGAATCCACGATACGCAGGATGGTTCCCAGACCAGAGGTGGCACCAGTGCCATGTTGGCCTGGTTTGATAGTACCATGTGGCTCCTGCAATCTGCCATCCAGAAGCGGGGCTGCTTACTTTTGTTTGCCAGGGAAACGGGCCGAGATATTTGTCTGGGGGCCTATGGCTGGGAGTGACCGGCTGGCTCCTGAAAAGCTACGATAGGCAGGATGGTGACCAGACCCATGGTGGCACCAGTGCCAAGTTGGGCTGGTTTGATAGTACCAAGTTGCTCCTGCAATCTGCCATCAAAAAGTTGTCAGGCGACTTTTGTTTTCCAGGGAAAAGCGCCGTTGTTCTTGTTTAGAGGCCTGTGGCTGGGAGTGACCGGCTGCATCCTTTGAACCCAGGATACGCAGGATGGTTCCCAGAGCCAAGGTGGCACCAGTGCCAAGTTGGGCTGGTTTGATAGTACCAAGTGGCTCCTGCAATCTGCCATCCAGAAGCGGGTCAGCTTACTTTTGTTTCCCAGGGAAACGGGCCGAGGTTTGTGTCTGGGGGCCTATGGCTGGGAGTGACCGGCTGGCTACTGAAAAGCTACGATAGGCAGGATGGTTACCAGACTCATGGTGGCACCAGTGCCAAGTCGGGCTGGTTTGATAATACTAAATAGCTCCTGAAATCTGCCATTCAGACGCGGGGCAGCGGATTTTTGTTTGCTGGAGAAAAGTTCCGTGGTTTTTTTTTGGGGGTATATGGCTGGACGTGGCCGGCTGGCTCCTTAAAAAGATCGATACGCAGGATTCTTCACTGACCCAAGGTGGCATCACTGCCAAGTCGGGCTGTTTTCGTAGTACCAAGTGCGTCCTGCAATTTGCCATCCAGAAGAGGGGCAGTTGAGTTTTGTTTGCCAGAGCAAAGGGCCGTGGTATGTGTTTGGGGGCATATGGCTGAGAGTGGCCGGCTGGCCCCTGAAAATCCACGATAGGCAGGATGGTTCCCAGAGCCAAGGTGGCACCAGTGCCATGTTGGCCTGGTTTGATAGTACCATGTGGCTGCTGTAATCTGCCATCCAGAAGCGGGGCAGCTTACTTTTGTTTGCCAGGGGAACGGGCCGAGATATTTGTCTGGGGGCCTATGGCTGGGAGTGACCGGCTGGCTCCTGAAAAGCTACGATAGGCAGGATGGTGACCAGACCCATGGTGGCACCAGTGCCAAGTTGGGCTGGTTTGATAGTACCAAGTGGCTCCTGCAATCTGCCATCAAAAAGCTGGCAGGCGAGTTTTGTTTTCCAGGGAAAAGCGCCGTTGTTTGTGTTTGGGGGCCTGTGGCTGGGAGTGGCCGGCTGGCTCCTTAGAATCCACGATATGCAGGATTGTTCCCAGACCCAAGGTGGCACCAGTGCCAAGTCGGGCTGGTTTGATGGTGCAAAGTGGCTCCTGCAATCTGCCATCCAGACGCGGGGCAGCGGATTTTTGTTTCCATGAGAAATGGTCCGTGGTTTTTTTTTGGGGGTATATGGCTGGGCGTGGCCGGCTGGCTCCTTAAAAAGCTCGATATGCAGGATGGTTCCCTGACACAAGGTGGCACCAGTGCCACGTTGGGCTGTTTTCGTAGTACAAAGTGCGTCCTAAAATTTCCATCCAGAAGAGGGGCAGTTGAGTTTTGTTTACCAGAGAAAAGGGCCGTGGTTTGTTTTTGGGGGCATATGGCTGAGAGTGGCCGGCTGGCCCCTGAAAATCCACGATACACAGGATGGTTCCCAGACCAGAGGTGACACCAATGCCAAGTCGGGCTGGTTTGATAGTACTAAATAGCTCCTGCAATCTGCCATGCCGAAGCGGGGCAGCTTACTTTTGTTTGCCAGGGAAACGGGCCGAGGTTTGTGTCTGGGGGCCTATGGCTG
Organism: Melospiza melodia melodia; assembly: GCF_035770615.1. NCBI lineage: Eukaryota > Metazoa > Chordata > Aves > Passeriformes > Passerellidae > Melospiza > Melospiza melodia. The sequence goes on from NC_086197.1 coordinate 26,434,355, forward strand.
GGAGTGACCGGCTGGCTCCTGAAAAGCTACGATAGGCAGGATGGTGACCAGACCCATGGTGGCACCAGTGCCAAGTTGGGCTGGTTTGATAGTACCAAGTGGCTCCGGCAATCTGCCATCAAAAAGTTGGCAGGCGAGTTTTGTTTTCCAGGGAAAAGCGCCGTTGTTTGTGTTTGGGGGCCTGTGGCTGGGAGTGGCCAGCTGGCTCCTTAGAACCCACGATACGCAGGATGGTTCCCAGACCAGAGGTGGCACCAGTGCCAAGTTGGGCTGGTTTGATGGTGCAAAGTGGCTCCTGCAATCTGCCATCCAGAAGCGGGGTAGCTTACTTTTGTTTGCCAGGGAAACGGGCCGAAATATTTGTCTAGGGTCCTCTGGCTGGGGGTGGCTGGCTGGCACCTGAAAAGCTACGATAGGCAGGATGGTGACCAGACCCATGGTGGCACCTGTGCCAAGTTGGGCTGGTTTGATAGTACCAAGTGGCTCCTGCAATCTGCCATCAAATGTTTGGCAGGCGAGTTTTGTTTTCCAGGGAAAAGCACCGTTGTGTGTGTTTTGGGGCCTGTGGCTGGGAGTGGCCAGCTGGCTCCTTAGAATCCACGATACGCAGGATGGTTCCCAGACCCAAGGTGGCACCAGTGCCAAGTCGGGCTGGTTTGTTAGTACCAAGTGGTTCCTGCAATCTGCCATCCAGAAGCGGGGCAGCTGAATTTTGTTTGCCAGAGAAAAAGGCTGTTGTTTGTGTTTCGGGGCCTGTGGCTGGCAGTGGACGGCTGGCTCCTGAAAATCCATGATACGCAGCATGGTTCCCAGACCCAAGGTGGCACCAGTGCCAAGTCGGGCTGGTTTGATACTACCAAGTGCGTCCTGCAATCTGCCATCCAGAAGCGGGGCAGCTTAATTTTGTTTGCCAGGGAAACGGGCCGTGGGTTTTGTATGGGGGCCTATGGCTGAGAGTGGCCGGCTGGCTCCTGAAAATCCACGCTAGGCAGCATGGTTCCCAGATGCAAGGTGGCACCAGTGCCAAGTCTGCCTGGTTTGATGGTGCAAAGTGGCTCCTGCAATCTGCCATCCAGAAGCGGGGCAGCTGATTTTTGTTTGCCAGAGAAAAATTCCGTGGATTGTTTTTGGGGGCATATTGCTGGGAGTGGCCGGCTGGCTCCTTAAAATGCTCGATACGCATGATGGTTCCCAGGCCCAAGGTGTCACCACTACCAAGTCGGCCTGCGGTTTTAGTATCAAGTTCATCCTGCAATTTGCCATCCAGAAGAGGGGCAGTTGAGTTTTGTTTGCCAGAGAAACGGGCCGAGGTTTCTGTTTGGGGACATATGGCTGAGAGTGGCCGGCTGGCCCCTGAATATCCACGATACACAGCATGGTTCCCAGATCCAAGGTGGCACCAGTGCCAAGTTGGGCTGGTTTGATAGTCCCAAGTGTCTCCTGCAATCTGCCATCCAGAAGCGGGGCAGCTTACTTTTGTTTGCCAGAGAAATAGGCCTAGGTTTTTGTCTGGGGGCCTGTGGCTAGGAGTGGCCGGCTGGCTCCTTAGAATCCACGATACGCAGGATGTTTCCCAGACCCAAGGTGGCACCAGTGCCAAGTCGGGCTGGTTTGATAGTACCAAGTGGCTCCTGCAAACTCCATCAAAATGTTGGCAGACGTGTTTTGTTTTCCAGGGAACAGCGCCGTTGATTTTGTTTGGGGACCTGTGGCTGGGAGTGGCCGGCTGGCTCCATAGAATCCACGATACGCAGGATGTTTCCCAGACCCAAGGTGGCACCAGTGCCAAGTCGGGCTGGTTTGATTACACCAAGTGGCTCCTGCAATCTGCCATCCAGAAGTGAGGCAGCTAAGTTTTGTTTGCCAGAAAAAAGGGCCCTGGTTTTTGTTGGGGGCCTGTGGCTGGGAGAGGCTGGCTGGCTCCTTAAAATCCACGATAGGCTGGATGGTTCCCAGACCCAAGGTGGCACCAGTGCCAAGTCGGGCTGGTTTGATAGTACCAAGTGGCTCCTGCAATCTGCCATCCAGAAGCGGTGCAGTTGAGTTTTGTTTGCCAGAGAAAAGGGCCGTGGGTTGTGTTTGGGGGCATATGGCTGGGAGTGGCCGGCTGTCTCATTAAAAAGATCGATACGCAGGATGGTTCCCAGACCCAAGGTGGCACCAGTGCCAAGTCGGGCTGTTTTTATAGTACCAAGTGCGTCCTGCAATTTGCCATCCAGAAGAGGGGCAGTGGAGTTTTGTTTGCCAGAGAATAGCGCCGTTGTTTGTGTTTGGGGGCTTGTGGCTGGGAGTGGCCGACTGGCGCCTTAGAATCTGTGTTACGCAGCATGGTTCCCAGACCAGAGGTGGCACCAGTGCCAAGTTGGGCTGGTTTGATAGTACCAAGTGGCTCCTGCAATCTGCCATCCAGAAGCGGGGCAGCTTACTTTTGTTTGCCAGGGAAACGGGCCGAGGTTTGTGACTGGGGACCTATGGCTGGGAGTGACCGGCTGGCTCCTGAAAAGCTACGATAGGCAGGATTGTTCCCAGACCCATGGTGGCACCAGTGCCAAGTTGGGCTGGTTTGATAGTACCAAGTGGCTCCTGCAATCTGCCATCAAAAAGTTGTCAGGTGAGTTTTGTTTTCCAGGGAAAAGCGCCGTTGTTTGTATTTGGGGGCCTGTGGCTGGGAGTGGCCGGCTGGCTCCTTTGAACCCACAATACGCAGGATGGTTCCCAGACCCAAGGTGGCACCAGTGCCAAGTCGGGCTGGTTTGATACTACCAAGTGCGTCCTGCAATCTGCCATCCAGAAGCGGGGCAGCTTAATTTTGTTTGCCAGGGAAACGGGCCGTGGGTTTTGTTTGGGGGCCTATGGCTGAGAGTGGCCGGCTGGCTCCTGAAAATCCACGCTAGGCAGCATGGTTCCCAGATGCAAGGTGGCACCAGTGCCAAGTCGGGCTGGTTTGATGGTGCAAAGTGGCTCCTGCAATCTGCCATCCAGAAGCGGGGCAGCTGATTTTTGTTTGCCAGAGAAAAATTCCGTGGATTGTTTTTGGGGGCATATTGCTGGGAGTGGCCGGCTGGCTCCCTAAAATGCTCGATACGCATGATGGTTCCCAGGTCCAAGGTGTCACCACTACCAAGTCGGCCTGCGGTTTTAGTATCAAGTTCATCCTGAGGCAGCTAAGTTTTGTTTGCCAGAAAAAAGGGCCGTGGTTTTTGTTGGGGGCCTGTGGCTGGGAGTGGCCGGCTGGCTCCTTAGAATCCACGATACGCAGGATGGTTCCCAGACCCAAGGTGGCACCAGTGCCAAGTCGGGCTAGTATGATGGTGCAAAGTGGCTCCTGCAATCTGCCATCCAGAAGCGGGGCAGATTACTTTTGTTTGCCAGGGAAAAGGGCTTAGCTTTGTGTCTCGGGGCCTATGGCTGGGAGTGACCGGCTGGCTCCTGAAAAGCTACGATAGGCAGGATGGTGACCAGACCCATGGTGGCACCAGTGCCAAGTTGGGCTGGTTTGATAGTACCAAGTGGCTCCTGCAATCTGCCATCAAAATGTCGGCAGGCGAGTTTTGTTTTCCAGGGAAAAGCGCCGTTGTTTGTGTTTGGGGGCCTGTGGCTGGGAGTGGCCGGCTGGCTCCTTAGAATCCACGATACGCAGGATGGTTCCCAGACCTGAGGTGGCACCAGTGCCAAGTCGGGCTGGTTTGATAGCACCAAGTGCGTCCTGGAATCTGCCATCCAGAAGCGGGGCAGCTTACTTTTGTTTGCCAGGGAAACGGGCCGAGCTTTGTGTCTGGGCGCCTATGGCTGGGAGTGACCGGCTGCCCCCTGAAAAGCTATGATAGGCAGAATGGTGAGCAGACCCATGGTGGCACAAGTGCCAAGTTGGGCTGGTTTGATAGTACCAAGTGGCTCCTGCAATCTGCCATCAAAAAGTTGGCAGGCGAGTTTTGTTTTCCAGGGAAAAGCGCCGTTGTTTGTGTTTGGGTGCCTATGTCTGGGAGTGGCCGGCTGGCTCCTTAGAATCCAGGATACGCAGGATGGTTCCCAGACCAGAGGTGGCACCAGTGCCAAGTCGGGCTGGTTTGATAGTACCGAGTGCGTCCTACAATCTGCCATCCAGAAGCGGGACAGCTTGCTTTTGTTTGCCAGGGAAACGGGTCGAGCTTTGTGTCTGGGGGCCTATGGCTGGGAGTGACCGGCTAGGTTCTGAAAAGCTAAGGTAGGCAGGATGGTGACCAGACCCATGGTGGCACAAGTGCCAAGTTGGGCTGGTTTGATAGTACCAAGTGGCTCCTGCAATCTGCCATCAAAAAGTTGGCAGGCGAGTTTTGTTTTCCAGGGAAAAGCGCCGTTGTTTGTGTTTGGGGGCCTTTAAATGGGAGTGGCCGGCTGGCTCCTTAGAATCCACGATACGCAGCATGGTTCCCAGACCAGAGGTGGCACCAGTGCCAAGTCGGGCTGGTTTTATAGTACCAAGTGGTTCCTGCAATCTGCCATCCAGAAGCGGGGCAGCTTACTTTGGTTTGCCAGGGAAAAGGGCAGAGCATTGTGTCTTTGCGCCTATGGCTTGGAGTGACCGGCTGGCTCCTGAAAAGCTACGATAGGCAGGATGGTGACCAGACCCATGGTGGCACCAGTGCCAAGTTGGGCTGATTTGATAGTACCAAGTGGCTCCTGCAATCTGCCATCAAAAAGTTGGCCGGCGAATTTTGTTTTCCAGGGAAAAGCGCTGTGGTTTGTGTTTGGGGGCCTGTGGCTGGGAGTGGCCGGCTGGCTCCTTATAATCCATGATACGCAGCATGGTTCCCAGACCCAAGGTGGCACCAGTGCCAAGTTGGGCTGGTTTGATAGTACCAAGTGGCTCTGGCAATCTGCCATCAAAAAGTTAGCAGACGAGTTTTGTTTTCCAGGGAAAAGCGCCGTTGTTTTTGTTTGGGGGCCTGTGGCTGGGAGTGGACGGATGGCTAATTAGAATCCACGATACGCAGGATGGTGACCAGACCCATGGTGGCACCAGTGCCAAGTCGGGCTGGTTTGATAGTACCAAGTGGCTCCTGGAATCTGCCATCCAGGAGCGGGATAACTTACTTTTGTTTGTCAGGGAAACGGGCCGAGGTTTGTGTCTGGGGGCCTATGGCTGGGAGTGACCGGCTGGCTCCTGAAAAGCTACGATAGGCAGGATGGTGACCAGACCCATGGTGGCACCAGTGCCAAGTTGGTCTGATTTGATAAAACCAAGTGGCTCCTGCAATCTCCCATCAAAAAGTTGGCAGGAGAGTTTTGTTTTCCAGGGAAAAGCGCCGTTGTTTGTGTTTGGGGGCCTGTGGCTGGGAGTGGCCGGCTGGCTCCTTAGAATCCACGATACGCAGCATGGTATCCAGACCCAAGGTGGCACCAGTGCCAAGTTTTGCTGGTTTGATAGTACCAAGTGGTTCCTGCAATCTGCCATCCAGAAGCGGGTCAGCTTACTTTTGTTTGCCAGGGAAACGGGCCGAGGTTTTTGTCTGGGGGCCTATGGCTGGGAGTGACCGGCTGGCTCCTGAAAAGCTACGATAGGCAGGATGGTGACCAGACCCATGGTGGCACCAGTCCCAAGTTGGGCTGATTTGATAGTACCAAGTGGCTCCTGCAATCTGCCGTCAAAATTTGGCAGGCGAGTTTTGTTTTCCAGGGAAAAGCGCCGTTGTTTGTGTTTGGGGGCCTGTGGCTGGGAGTGGCCGGCTGGCTCCTTAGAATCCACGATACGCAGGATGGTTCCCAGACCTGAGGTGGCACCAGTGCCAAGTCGGGCTGGTTTGATAGTACTAAATAGCTCCTGCAATCTGCCATCCAGAAGCGGGGCAGCTTACTTTTGTTTGCCAGGGAAACGGGCCGAGGTTTGTGTCTGGGGGCCTATGGCTGCGAGTGACCGTCTGGCTCCTGAAAAGCTACGATAGGCAGGATGGTGAGCAGACCCATGGTGGCACCAGTGCCAAGTTGAGCTGGTTTGATAGTACCAAGTGGCTCCTGCAATCTGCCATCAAAAAGTTGGCAGGCGAGTTTTGTTTTCCAGGGAAAAGCGCCGTTATTTGTGTTTGGGTGCCTATGGCTGGGAGTGGCCGGCTGGCTCCTTAGAATCCACGATACGCACCATAGTTCCCAGACCAGAGGTGGCACCAGTGCCAAGTCGGGCTGGTTTGATAGTACCAAGTGCGTCCTACAATCTGCCATCCAGACGCGGGGCAGCGGATTTTTGCTTGCTGGAGAAAAGTTCCGTGGGTTTTTTTTGGGGGTATATGGCTGGACGTTGCCGGCTGACTCCTTAAAAACATCGATACGCAGGATGGTTCCCTGACCCAAGGTGGCATCACTGCCAAGTCGGGCTGTTTTCGTAGTACCAAGTGCGTCCTGCAATTTGCCATCCAGAAGAGGGGCAGTTGAGTTTTGTTTACCAGAGAAAAGGGCCGTGGTTTGTGTTTTGGGGCATATGGCTGAGAGTGGCCGGCTGGCGCCTGAAAATCCACGATAGGCAGGATGGTTCCCAGAGCCAAGGTGGCACCAGTGCCATGTTGGCCTGGTTTGATAGTACCATGTGGCTCCTGCAATCTGCCATCCAGAAGCGGGGCAGCTTACTTTTGTTTGCCAGGGAAACGGGCCGAGGTATTTGTCTGGGGGCCTATGGCTGGGAGTGACCGCCTGGCTCCTGAAAAGCTACGATAGGCAGGATGGTGACCAGACCCATGGTGGCACCAGTGCCAAGTTGGGCTGGTTTGATAGTACCAAGTGGCTCCTGCAATCTGCCATCCAGAAGCGGGGTAGCTTACTTTTGTTTGCCAGGGAAACGGGCAGAGCTTTCTGTCTGGGGGCCTATGGTTGGGAGTAACCGGCTGGCTCCTGAAAAGCTACGATAGGCAGGATGGTTCCCAGATCCAAGATGGCACCAGTGCCAAGTCGGGGTGGTTTGATGGTGCAAAGTGGCTCCTGCAATCTGCCATCCTGACGCGGGGCAGCGGATTTTTGTTTCCAAGAGAAATGGTCCGTGGTTTGTTTTTGGGGCTATATGGCTGGGCGTGGCCTGCTGGCTCCTTAAAAAGCTACGATAGGCAGGATGGTTCCCTGACCCAAGGTGGCACCAGTGCCAAGTCTAGCGGTATTCGTAGTACAAAGTGCGTCCTAAAATTTGCCATCCAGAAGAGGGGCAGTTGAGTTTTGTTTACCAGAGAAAAGGGCCGTGGTTTGTTTTTGGGGGCATATGGCTGATAGTGGCCGTCTGGCGCCTGAAAATCCACGATAGGCAGGATGGTTCCCAGACCAGAGGTGGCACCAGTGCCAAGTCGGGCTGGTTTGATAGTACTAAATAGCACCTGCAATCTGCCATGCAGAAGCGGGGCAGCTTACTTTTGTTTGCCAGGGAAACGGGCCGAGGTTTGTGTCTGGGGGCCTATGGCTGGGAGTGACCGGCTGGCTCCTGAAAAGCTACGATAGGCAGGATGGTTACCAGACCCATGGTGGCACCAGTGCCAAGTTGGGCTGGTTTGATAGTACCAAGTGGCTCCTGCAATCTGCCATCAAAAAGTTGGCAGGCCAGTTTTGTTTTCCAGGGAAAAGCGCCGTTGTTTGTGTTTGGGGGACTGTGGGTGGGAGTGGCCGGCTGGCTCCTTAGAACACACGATACGCAGGATGGTTCCCAGACCCAAGGTGGCACCAGTGCCACGTCGGGCTGGTTTGATGGTGAAAAGTGGCTCCTGCAATCTGCCATCCTGAAGCGGGGTAGCTTACATTTGTGTGCCAGGGAAACGGGCCGAGGTTTATGACTGGGGGCCTAGGGCTAGAAGTGACCGGCTGGCTCCTGAAAAGCAACAATAGGCAGGATGGTTCCCAGACCCAAGGTGGCACCAGTGCCAAGTTGGGCTGGTTTGATGGTACCAACTGGCTCCTGCAATCTGCCATCTAAAAGTTGTCAGGCGAGTTTTGTTTTCCAGGGAAAAGCGCCGTTGATTTTGTTTGGAGGCCTGTGGCTGGCAGTGGCTGCCTGTCGTCTTAGAATCCGGGTTACGCAGCATGGTTCCCAGAGCCAAGGTGGCACCAGTGTCAAGTTGGGCTGGTTTGATAGTACCAAGTGGCTCCTGCAATCTGCAATCCAGAAGCGGGGCAGCTTACTTTTGTTTGCCAGGGAAACGGGCCGAGGTATTTGTCTGGGGACCTATGGCTGGGAGTGACCGGCTGGCTCCTGAAAAGCTACGATAGGCAGGATGGCTCCCTGACCCAAGGTGGCACCAGTGCCAAGTCGGGCGGTTTTCGTAGTACAAAGTGCGTCCTAAAATTTGCCATCCAGAAGAGGGGCAGTTGAGTTTTGTTTACCAGAGAAAAGCCCGTGGTTTGTTTTTGGGGGCATATGGCGGATAGTGGCCGTCTGGCCCCTGAAAATCCACGATAGGCAGGATGGTTCCCAGACCAGAGGTGGCACCAGTGCCAAGTCGGGCTGGTTTGATAGTACTAAATAGCACCTGCAATCTGCCATCAAAAAGTTGGCAGGTCAGTTTTGTTTTCCAGGGAAAAGCGCCGTTGTTTCTGTTTGGGGGACTGTGGCTGGGAGTGGCCGGCTGGCTCCTTAGAACACAGGATACGCAGGATGGTTCCCAGACCCAAGGTGGCACCAGTGCCAAGTCGGGCTGGTTTGATAGCACCAAGTGGCTCCTGCAATCTGCCATCCAGAAGCGGGGCAGCTTACTTTTGTTTTCCAGGGAAACGGACCGAGGTTTTTTTCTGGGGGCCTATGGCTGGGAGTGACCGGCTGGCTCCTGAAAAGCTACGATAGGCAGGATGGTGACCAGACCCATGGTGGCACCAGTGCTAAGTTGGGCTGGTTTGATAGTACCAAGTGGCTCCTGCAATCTGCCATCAAAAAGTTGGCAGGCGAGTTTTGTTTTCCAGGGAAAAGCGCCGTTGTGTGTGTTTTGGGGCCTGTGGCTGGGAGTGGCCAGCTGGCTCCTTAGAATCCACGATACGCAGGATGGTTCCCAGACCCAAGGTGGCACCAGTGCCAAGTCGGGCTGGTTTGTTAGTACCAAGTGGTTCCTGCAATCTGCCATCCCGAAGCGGGGCAGCTGAATTTTGTTTGCCAGAGAAAAAGGCTGTTGTTTGTGTTTCGGGGCCTGTGGCTGGCAGTGGACGGCTGGCTCCTGAAAATCCATGATACGCAGCATGGTTCCCAGACCCAAGGTGGCACCAGTGCCAAGTCGGGCTAGTTTCATAGTACCCAGTGGCTCCTGCAATCTGCCATCCAGAAGAGGGGCAGTTGAGTTTTGTTTTCCAGAGAAAAGGGCCGTGGTTTGTGTTTGGGGCCTATGGCCGAGAGTGACCGGCTGGCCCCTGAAAATCCACGATAGGAAGGATGGTTCCCAGATCCAAGGTGGCAGCAGTGCCATGTTGTGCTGGTGTGATAGTCCCAAGTGGCTCCTGCAATCTGCCATCAAAAAGTTGACAGGCGAGTTTTGTTTTCCAGGGAAAAGCGCCGTTGTTTGTATTTGGGGGCCTGTGGCTGGGAGTGGCCGGCTGGCTCCTTAGAATCCACGATACGCAGGATGGTTCCCAGACCCAAGGTGGCACCAGTGCCAAGTCGGGCTGGTTTGATACTACCAAGTGGTTCCTGCAATCTGCCATCCAGAAGCGGGGCAGCTTACTTTTGTTTGCCAGGGAAACGGGCCGTGGGTTTTGTTTGGGGGCATATAGCTGAGAGTGGCCGGCTGGCCCCTGAAAATCCACGCTAGGCAGCATGGTTCCAGGATGCAAGGTGGCACCAGTGCCAAGTCGGGCTGGTTTGATGGGTCAAAGTGGCTCCTGCAATCTGCCATCCAGAAGCGGGGCAGCTGATTTTTGTTTGCCAGAGAAAAATTCCGTGGATTGTTTTTGGGGGCATATTGCTGGGAGTGGCCGGCTGGCTCCTTAAAATGCTCGATACGCATGATGGTTCCCAGGCCCAAGGTGTCACCACTACCAAGTCGGCCTGCGGTTTTAGTATCAAGTTCATCTTGCAATTTGCCATCCAGAAGAGGGGCAGTTGAGTTTTGTTTGCCAGAGAAACGGGCCGAGGTTTCTGTTTGGGGGCATATGGCTGAGAGTGGCCGGCTGGCCCCTGAAAATCCACGATACACAGCATGGTTCCCAGATCAGAGGTGGCACCAGTGCCAAGTTGGGCTGGTTTGATAGTCCCAAGTGTCTCCTGCAATCTGCCATCCAGAAGCGGGGCAGCTTACTTTTGTTTGCCAGAGAAATAGGCCTAGGTTTTTGTTTGGGGGCCTGTGGCTAGGAGTGGCCGGCTGGCTCCTAAGAATCCACGATTCGCAGGATGTTTACCAGACCCATGGTGGCACCAGTGCCAAGTTGGGCTGGTTTGATAGTACCAAGTGGCTCCTGCAAACTCCATCAAAAAGTTGGCAGGCGTGTTTTGTTTTCCAGGGAACAGCGCCGTTGATTTTGTTTGGGGGCCTGTGGCTGGGAGTGGCCGGCTGGCTCCTTAGAATCCACGATACGCAGGATGGTTCCCAGACCCAAGGTGGCACCAGTGCCAAGTCGGGCTGGTTTGATTACACCAAGTGACTCCTGCAATCTGCCATCCAGAAGTGAGGCAGCTAAGTTTTGTTTGCGAGAAAAAAGGGCCGTGGTTTTTGTTGGGGGCCTGTGGCTGGGAGTAGCCGGCTGGCTCCTTAAAATCCACGATAGGCAGGATGGTTCCCAGACCCAAGGTGGCACCAGTGCCAAGTCGGGCTGGTTTGATAGTACCAAGTGGCTCCTGCAATCTGCCATCCAGAAGCAGGGCAGCTGAGTTTTGTTTGCCAGAGAAAAAGGCTGTGGTTTTTGTTTGGGGGCCTGTGGCTGGCAGTGGCCGGCTGGCTCCTGAAAATCCACGATACGCAGCATGGTTCCCAGACCCAAGGTGGCACCAGTACAAAGTGGGGCTCTTTTGACAGTGTCAAGTGCCTCCTGCAATCTCCCATCCAGAAGCGGGGCAGCTGAGTTTTTTTTGCCAGGGAAACGGACCTTTGTTTTTGATTGGGGTCTGTGGCCGAGAGTGGTCGGCTGTCTCCTGACAATCCACAATACGCAGGATGGTTCCCAGACCAAAGGTGGCACCAGTGCCAAGTCGGGCTGGTTTGATAGTACCAAGTGTCTCCTGCACTCTGCCATCCAGAAGCGGGGCAGCTGAGTTTTGTTTGCCAGAGAAAAGGGCCGTGGGTTGTGTTTGGGGGCATATGGCTGGGAGTGGCCACCTGGCTCCTTAAAATGCACGATACGCCGCATGGTAACCAGACGCAAGGTGGCACCAGTGCCAAGTCGGGCTGTTTTTGTAGTACCCAGTGGCTCCTGCAATTTGCCATCCAGAAGCGGGGCAGCTAAATTTTGTTTGCTAGAGAAAAGGGCTGTGGTTTGTGTTTGGGGGCCTATGGCCGAGAGTGGTAGGCTGGCCCCTGAAAATCAACGATAGGCAGGATGGTTCCCAGATACAAGGTGGCACCAGTGCCAAGTAAGGCTGGTTGTATGGTTCAAAGTGACTCCTGCAATCTGCCATCCAGAAGCGGGACAGCTGAGTTTTTTTTGCCAGAGAAAAGGTCCGTGGTTTCTTTTTGGGGCATACGGCTGGGAATTGCCGGCTGGCTCCTTAAAATGCTCGATACGCAGGATGGTTCCCAGAGCCAAGGTGGCACCACTGCCAAGTCGGGCTCTTTTTGTAGTACCAAGTGCGTCCTGCAATTTGCCATCCAGAAGAGGGGCAGTTGAGTTTTGTTTGCCAGAGAAAAGGGCCGAGGTTTGTGTTTGGGAGCATATGGCTGGGAATGACCGGCTGGCCCCTGAAAATCCACGATACGCCGGATGGTTCCCAGATCCAAGATGGTACCATTACCAAGTCGGGCTGCTTTGATAGTCCCAAGTGGCTCCTGCAAACTGCCATCCAGAAGCGGGGCAGCTGAGTTTTGTTTGCCAGGGAAATGGGCCGTTGTTTGTGTTTGGGGGCCTGTGGCTGGGAGTGTTCGGCTGGTTCCTGAATATGTACGATACGCAGGATTGTTCCCAGATCCAAGGTGGCAGCAGTGCCATGTTGTGCTGGTGTGATAGTCCCAAGTGGCTCCTGCAATCTGCCATCCAGAAGTGGGGCAGCTGATTTTTGTTTGCCAGAGAAAAGGTCCGTGGTTTGTGTTTGGGGGCATATGGCTGAGAGTGGCCGGCTGGCCCCTGAAAATCCACGATACACAGCATGGTTCCCAGATCCAAGGTGGCACCTGTGCCAAGTCGGGCTGATTTGATAGTACTAAGTAGCTCCTGCAATCTGCCATCCAGAAGCGGGGCAGCTTACTTTTGTTTGCCAGGGAAACGGGCCGAGGTTTCTGTTTGGGGGCCTATGGCTGGGAGTGACCGGCTGGCTCCTGAAAAGCTACAATAGGCAGGATGGTTCCCAGAGCCAAGGTGGCACCAGTGCCAAGTTGGGCTGGTTTGATAGTACCAAGTGGCTCCTGCAATCTGCCATCCAGAAGCAGGGCAGCTGAGTTTTGTTTGCCAGAGAAAAGGGCTTGGTTTGTGTTTGGGGGCATATGGCTGTGTGTGGCCAGCTGGCTCCTTAAAATGCACGATATGCAACATGGCTCCCAGACCCATAGTGGCACCAGTGCCAAGTCGGGCTGGTTTGATAGTACCAAGTGGCTCCTGCAATCTTCCATGATCACGTGGAGAAATACTTTCTGGTTTCAGCCATATGCTCTTTCTTCTCTCCCTCAACTTCTCTATCACCTCTCATCTGGTTCACATGCGCTGTCTTCAAGGTCCACAGGCTACTTTTCACAGAATCTTCTGGCCTGATGAAGTAAGAATGATGAATAGAACAGAGCTGGGATCTATTTTCCAGTTTGGATAAAATGCATTCTGCACACAAATCCAAGGAGAACGTGCTGCCCCAATGCCCAGAAAATCTTTCACTCCTGCTAGTGTTCTACGTCAACCGCAACTTAGTCTGAAAGAAAAGCTTTTTCTCTGAGAGCATCTGAGAGGTTTGCATGAAGCACTGATATCTGACATATGCAATTTTGAATAGGAGAGGAAAAAGAAAATGGCAAGGAGTTTTTAATTTTAGTGGTTTCAATTTTAATTTCCGTGCACTTTTTCAAAACTTGTCAGCTCAAATGCCCATCAACATCTTTTAGTCATCTGTAAGTCAGTATTCATATAAAATGTGCTTCAAATCCAAAGAATTTCAAATTTGCACTCCAAGCTTCTATGCCTAGATTTATGATTTCCTACACATATTAGATGAAAGGAAGGCCTTTTTTACTGTGGGAGTGCTGGAACACTGGAACAGGTTGCCCAGAGAAGTTGTGGGTGTCCCATCCCTGAAAGTATTCAAGGTCACCTTGGACGGGGCTTGGAGCAGCAACAAAGGAGAAGCTTGATGGTAGAGAAACAAAGTCGGACTATAGAAGAAACTCGGATTGAAGTATAGGATCAAGTTTTCTCTCAGCTCTTGGGGTAAATTCAAAGTTGTACAAAATGACATTTATCTGTGCTATTCACTACTGTAACAGAAAGTTTCATGAAAACTGTACAGAAGATAGTAAATTTTAAAAGGGATAAGAATTACAGCATAAAATCCATGGGATAGGTTACAACATGAGACACTCTCTAAGAGAAAATCTCTTTGTTTCAGCACTTCATCGGGGTAAGATTTCATGAAGTGCCAAAGAAGGCGGCAAAATATCATTCGGGACATTATTTACTGGAATTCAGCCTGGCCATTAGTAGGAACTGCCTTTGAACATATCATGTAGATATACCACACACACTTTCCCTTCACTGAAAAATTACTGTTTACAACAAATAAGCAATTGACGATCAAAATTGATTGAAAGCATCTTAAACATGTCAAGTATTTCATTGTAGATGATCTGTGATCCAAATGCTTCTTCCACCTTCGAGAGGGACAGAAGAATTCTTCCATATCATGATGGTTTAAAATTGTATCAACCAATGTTTTCTGCTGAAAAGATATCATCTATTTTTTTCTATTTTTGGAAGAAAATATTCCTAGACATACAACAGGTGAGAACTAAGTAATTTTAAAGAAACAAATGAAATGAAAATATTCTGTAAATAGAATGAAATGAAAAGCTGTGTTTTAAATAGGAGCTAAATATTAAACAGAATTTTTGTACCAGGCATTTGAATTACTGCACCAGCTCTTTTGCCCATCAAGAGAGGCATTTAGCATTTCAGTCTTTTCCAAGGTGTTCATGATCTGCTATGCTGATCTCTGTGTGTGCCTAGGTGTGTGTGGAGGGGGGGGCATATGAAGGGGAGTGTGTATGTTTGCTTTACAATTGTTGTGGCAGATTCATGCCTCAGCTCCACATTTTGTTTTAAAAAGGTCACACCGAGTGGATATGAAGTTTACTATCAACAAGAGATCGATTCCCAAATCATCCATTTGACTCTCCCTTATAAATCATGTGCTTTGTTGCATATTTTATCAAATATACTTTCAAGCCAGATGGAGGAAGGAGGATGTGGGAATCCCTCCACCATCTTGCAACTTTTATGTAAGTAGGTTTTCAAGAAAATCATCATTTCTCTTTTAAATATGTCTGGAACAGGCATGATGGTAGTGTCAACCTGTTGGAGTTTTTGTTGCTGGAAGAAGTTGTACAAAAGGATTGGTTTTTACATTGACCAGTTACTGAATCAAGCGCAGGAATACATTGGAAATTTAGCTGGGGGTTCCTTTTCCCAGCAGACTACTTCTAGAACGAGCTTGTACACTGAAGCTGACTCTTTTGCTCTCTTTTTGTTTCTTTCCTATTTTCTTGGCTTCTTTGCCACTATCTAGACAATTTTGGAACTTTGTTCCCAACTAAAATGGTTTCAATAGTCTGATTGTGATCATACATTTTTACAAGGAATTTTTAAAATCTTTCCTCGAGTCCAGAAAGTCAAGGACTTAGATCTTTTTCTTCCCTTATCAATATTGCCATGAAATTGATAAATAAAGACCAACTCTTTATTTTTGTTTTTAACCCACGTAGATAATTCCCATCCATTAATCCATTTTGTGGACCAATAGCTGCCATTCTGATGGAAGCTGTCACTTCTTAACAATAGGCATTCTGTGACTATGTTGACTGCACTTTGGGTGAAGATCCTAACTGGTCTTAGATATACATAGGGAGAAATTTGCTCAGCCAGTGTCAGTCTTAAGCATGCGTATCAGAAGATCTTTCTAGAGCTGGGAATTTTCCCATGAAAGGGATTCAGTTAGGGAAGAGACACTTGTGCCAGAGTTTTACATTCTTCTTGAACACTGCTTAAGGAACTTAGATGCCATGTCCATTTGGATCTCTGTCTGCACAGAACTTTGTCATGCCAGCGCTTTGAAATGCATCTTGAAGAGAATTCACTAGCACAGAATGAAAGAGAGTGGAAGGGGTTGGTGGGGCTAACCAGGCCCAACCCCCCTGCCTAAACCAGGATACCTAGAGCCTCTTGCCCAGGATTCTATCTGGGTGTACTTTTAATGTCTTCGAAGATCCAGGCTCCACAATCTTTCTGGGCAGTCTGTGCCGTGGTTCAGTCACCCTGACAGTAAAGAAACATTTACTGATGTTCAAAGGCAATCTCCTGTATTTCAGTGTGTGCCCACTGCCTCTTGTCTTTTCCCTCAGCATCACTGAAAAGACACTGATTCCCTCCCCTTTGCACTATTGCTTCCATATGTATGTGTGATGCCATGTAGAGGTATGTCAAAAACCTCCCTGAAGCCCAGGCAGATAATATTCCCTTCATCTACCAGTCAAGTTGATTCATCAGAGGAGTTTAAAGTGATGTTCAGCATGAAATTCCCCTGAAAAATCATGCTAACTACATTATTTGGTCATCTGTCATGTGCCTGGCAAGGATTTCCAGGAAGAGCTGCTTCATCAACTTCCTGGGGATAAAAAAGAGGCTGGCTCGTTTGTACTATGGCGAGTCCTCTTAATTGCCTTTTTTGAAGATGGGTGTCATTTGCTAACATCCACTCTTTTGCTCCTCTTCTCATCTACACCTCGGCAAAAAGCTTTTCCACTATGTCTGGCTAGGAAAAACTGTGCCAGCACAGAAAACATCTCCCATCGTGTTCTAGAAGTTGCACGGATGTCTGCCAAGTGTTTGGCAGGAAGAAAAGAAAAGTTGTCCAAAACAGCTTCCAATCGAATGTTCCTGTGATTGGAAAAGTCAGGAGAGTGCAAAGGTACTGTTTTCTATCAGTTGGCAAGGTGCGCACACAATCCCAGTGTTGTACAGCTTGCTTCTTCACCTTCCCGAAGCTGCCGCTCTCGCCGGCTGCCGGAGCCCAAGAAGCGGCTTCTTCGCGCAAAGACGATTGTGCCGCTCACAGGGCTCTCCTTAGCGCGGCTTCTGCCGAAAGACGCCCGGCAGCGGCTCTTACCTCCGGAGAGCATCCTACCTTCGTCTTTAGCTCCTCTTCTCATCTACACCTCGGCAAAACGCTTTTCCACTATGTCTGGCTAGGAAAAACTGTGCCAGCACAGAAAACATCTCCCATCGTGTTCTAGAAGTTGCACGGATGTCTGCCAAGTGTTTGGCAGGAAGAAAAGAAAAGTTGTCCAAAACAGCTTCCAATCGAATGTTCCTGTGATTGGAAAAGTCAGGAGAGTGCAAAGGTACTGTTTTCTATCAGTTGGCAAGGTGCGCACACAATCCCAGTGTTGTACAGCTTGCTTCTTCACCTTCCCGAAGCTGCCGCTCTCGCCGGCTGCCGGAGCCCAAGAAGCGGCTTCTTCGCGCAAAGACGATTGTGCCGCTCACAGGGCTCTCCTTAGCGCGGCTTCTGCCGAAAGACGCCCGGCAGCGGCTCTTACCTCCGGAGAGCATCCTACCTTCGTCTTTCGCGTCTTTTGTAGTCTACATCTTAGCAAAACGCTTTTCCACTATGTCTGGCTAGGAAAAACTGTGCCAGCACAGAAAACATCTCCCATCGTGTTCTAGAAGTTGCACGGATGTCTGCCAAGTGTTTGGCAGGAAGAAAAGAAAAGTTGTCCAAAACAGCTTCCAATCGAATGTTCCTGTGATTGGAAAAGTCAGGAGAGTGCAAAGGTACTGTTTTCTATCAGTTGGCAAGGTGCGCACACAATCCCAGTGTTGTACAGCTTGCTTCTTCACCTTCCCGAAGCTGCCGCTCTCGCCGGCTGCCGGAGCCCAAGAAGCGGCTTCTTCGCGCAAAGACGATTGTGCCGCTCACAGTGCTCTCCTTAGCGCGGCTTCTGCCGAAAGACGCCCGGCAGCGGCTCTTACC
Organism: Melospiza melodia melodia; assembly: GCF_035770615.1. Lineage (NCBI taxonomy): Eukaryota > Metazoa > Chordata > Aves > Passeriformes > Passerellidae > Melospiza > Melospiza melodia. The sequence goes on from NC_086197.1 coordinate 26,451,651, forward strand.
TCCGGAGAGCATCCTACCTTCGTCTTTAGCGTCTTATGTAGTCTACACCTCGGCAAAAAGCTTTTCCACTATGTCTGGCTAGGAAAAACTGTGCCAGCACAGAAAACATCTCCCATCGTGTTCTAGAAGTTGCACGGATGTCTGCCAAGTGTTTGGCAGGAAGAAAAGAAAAGTTGTCCAAAACAGCTTCCAATCGAATGTTCCTGTGATTGGAAAAGTCAGGAGAGTGCAAAGGTACTGTTTTCTATCAGTTGGCAAGGTGCGCACACAATCCCAGTGTTGTACAGCTTGCTTCTTCACCTTCCCGAAGCTGCCGCTCTCGCCGGCTGCCGGAACCGAAGAAGCGGCTTCTTCGCGCAAAGACGATTGTGCCGCTCACAGTGCTCTCCTTAGCGCGGCTTCTGCCGAAAGACGCCCGGCAGCGGCTCTTACCTCCGGAGAGCATCCTACCTTCGTCTTTCGCGTCTTATGTAGTCTACACCTCGGCAAAACGCTTTTCCACTATGTCTGGCTAGGAAAAACTGTGCCAGCACAGAAAACATCTCCCATCGTGTTCTAGAAGTTGCACGGATGTCTGCCAAGTGTTTGGCAGGAAGAAAAGAAAAGTTGTCCAAAACAGCTTCCAATCGAATGTTCCTGTGATTGGAAAAGTCAGGAGAGTGCAAAGGTACTGTTTTCTATCAGTTGGCAAGGTGCGCACACAATCCCAGTGTTGTACAGCTTGCTTCTTCACCTTCCCGAAGCTGCCGCTCTCGCCGGCTGCCGGAGCCCAAGAAGCGGCTTCTTCGCGCAAAGACGATTGTGCCGCTCACAGTGCTCTCCTTAGCGCGGCTTCTGCCGAAAGACGCCCGGCAGCGGCTCTTACCTCCGGAGAGCATCCTACCTTCGTCTTTCGCGTCTTTTGTAGTCTACATCTTAGCAAAACGCTTTTCCACTATGTCTGGCTAGGAAAAACTGTGCCAGCACAGAAAACATCTCCCATCGTGTTCTAGAAGTTGCACGGATGTCTGCCAAGTGTTTGGCAGGAAGAAAAGAAAAGTTGTCCAAAACAGCTTCCAATCGAATGTTCCTGTGATTGGAAAAGTCAGGAGAGTGCAAAGGTACTGTTTTCTATCAGTTGGCAAGGTGCGCACACAATCCCAGTGTTGTACAGCTTGCTTCTTCACCTTCCCGAAGCTGCCGCTCTCGCCGGCTGCCGGAGCCCAAGAAGCGGCTTCTTCGCGCAAAGACGATTGTGCCGCTCACAGTGCTCTCCTTAGCGCGGCTTCTGCCGAAAGACGCCCGGCAGCGGCTCTTACCTCCGGAGAGCATCCTACCTTCGTCTTTCGCGTCTTTTGTAGTCTACATCTTAGCAAAACGCTTTTCCACTATGTCTGGCTAGGAAAAACTGTGCCAGCACAGAAAACATCTCCCATCGTGTTCTAGAAGTTGCACGGATGTCTGCCAAGTGTTTGGCAGGAAGAAAAGAAAAGTTGTCCAAAACAGCTTCCAATCGAATGTTCCTGTGATTGGAAAAGTCAGGAGAGTGCAAAGGTACTGTTTTCTATCAGTTGGCAAGGTGCGCACACAATCCCAGTGTTGTACAGCTTGCTTCTTCACCTTCCCGAAGCTGCCGCTCTCGCCGGCTGCCGGAGCCCAAGAAGCGGCTTCTTCGCGCAAAGACGATTGTGCCGCTCACAGTGCTCTCCTTAGCGCGGCTTCTGCCGAAAGACGCCCGGCAGCGGCTCTTACCTCCGGAGAGCATCCTACCTTCGTCTTTCGCGTCTTTTGTAGTATACATCTTAGCAAAACGCTTCTCCACTATGTCTGGCTAGGAAAAACTGTGCCAGCACAGAAAACATCTCCCATCGTGTTCTAGAAGTTGCACGGATGTCTGCCAAGTGTTTGGCAGGAAGAAAAGAAAAGTTGTCCAAAACAGCTTCCAATCGAATGTTCCTGTGATTGGAAAAGTCAGGAGAGTGCAAAGGTACTGTTTTCTATCAGTTGGCAAAGTGCGCACACAATCCCAGTGTTGTACAGCTTGCTTCTTCACCTTCCCGAAGCTGCCGCTCTCGCCGGCTCCCGGAACCGAAGAATCGGCTTGTTCGCGCAAAGACGATTGTGCCGCTCACAGGGCTCTCCTTAGCGCGGCTTCTGCCGAAAGACGCCCGGCAGCGGCTCTTAACTCCGGAGAGCATCCTACCTTCGTCTTTCGCGTCTTATGTAGTCTACATCTTAGCAAAACGCTTTTCCACTATGTCTGGCTAGGAAAAACCGTGCCAGCCCAGAAAACATCTCCCATCGTTTTCTAGAAGTTGCAGATATGTCTGCCAAGTGTTTGGCAGGAAGAAAAGAAAAGTTGTCCAAAACAGCTTCCAATCGAATGTTCCTGTGATTGGAAAAGTCAGGAGAGTGCAAAGGTACTGTTTTCTATCAGTTGGCAAGGTGCGCACACAATCCCAGTGTTGTACAGCTTGCTTCTTCACCTTCCCGAAGCTGCCACTCTCAGGAGGTAAGAGCCGCTGCCGGGCGTCTTTCGGCAGAAGCCGCGCTAAGGGGAGCACTGTGAGCGGCACAATCGTCTTTGCGCGAAGAACCCGCTTCTTGGGCTCCGGCAGCCGGCGAGAGCAGCAGCTTCGGGAAGGTGAAGAAGCAAGCTGTACAACACTGGGATTGTGTGCGCACCTTGCCAACTGATAGAAAACAGTACCTTTGCACTCTCCTGACTTTTCCAATCACAGGAACATTCGATTGGAAGCTGTTTTGGACAACTTTTCTTTTCTTCCTGCCAAACACTTGGCAGACATCCGTGCAACTTCTAGAACACGATGGGAGATGTTTTCTGTGCTGGCACAGTTTTTCCTAGCCAGACATAGTGGAAAAGCTTTTTGCCGAGGTGTAGACTACATAAGACGCGAAAGACGAAGGTAGGATGCTCTCCGGAGGTAAGAGCCGCTGCCGGGCGTCTTTCAGCAGAAGCCGCGCTAAGGAGAGCACTGTGAGCGGCACAATCGTCTTTGCGCGAAGAAGCCGCTTCTTGGGCTCCGGCAGCCGGCGAGAGCGGCAGCTTCGGGAAGGTGAAGAAGCAAGCTGTACAACACTGGGATTGTGTGCGCACCTTGCCAACTGATAGAAAACAGTACCTTTGCACTCTCCTGACTTTTCCAATCACAGGAACATTCGATTGGAAGCTGTTTTGGACAACTTTTCTTTTCTTCCTGCCAAACACTTGGCAGACATCCGTGCAACTTCTAGAACACGATGGGAGATGTTTTCTGTGCTGGCACAGTTTTTCCTAGCCAGACATAGTGGAAAAGCTTTTTGCCGAGGTGTAGACTACATAAGACGCGAAAGACGAAGGTAGGATGCTCTCCGGAGGTAAGAGCCGCTGCCGGGCGTCTTTCGGCAGAAGCCGCGCTAAGGAGAGCCCTGTGAGCGGCACAATCGTCTTTGCGCGAAGAAGCCGCTTCTTCGGTTCCGGGAGCCGGCGAGAGCGGCAGCTTCGGGAAGGTGAAGAAGCAAGCTGTACAACACTGGGATTGTGTGCGCACCTTGCCAACTGATAGAAAACAGTACCTTTGCACTCTCCTGACTTTTCCAATCACAGGAACATTCGATTGGAAGCTGTTTTGGACAACTTTTCTTTTCTTCCTGCCAAACACTTGGCAGACATCCGTGCAACTTCGAGAACACGATGGGAGATGTTTTCTGTGCTGGCACAGTTTTTCCTAGCCAGACATAGTGGAAAAGCGTTTTGCTAAGATGTAGACTACAAAAGACGCGAAAGACGAAGGTAGGATGCTCTCCGGAGGTAAGAGCCGCTGCCGGGCGTCTTTCGGCAGAAGCCGCGCTAAGGAGAGCCCTGTGAGCGGCACAATCGTCTTTGCGCGAAGAAGCCGCTTCTTGGGCTCCGGCAGCCGGCGAGAGCGGCAGCTTCGGGAAGGTGAAGAAGCAAGCTGTACAACACTGGGATTGTGTGCGCACCTTGCCAACTGATAGAAAACAGTACCTTTGCACTCTCCTGACTTTTCCAATCACATGAACATTCGATTGGAAGCTGTTTTGGACAACTTTTCTTTTCTTCCTGCCAAACACTTGGCAGACATCCGTGCAACTTCTAGAACACGATGGGAGATGTTTTCTGTGCTGGCACAGTTTTTCCTAGCCAGACATAGTGGAAAAGCTTTTTGCCGAGGTGTAGATGAGAAGAGGAGCTAAAGAGTGGATGTTAGCAAATGACACCCATCTTCAAAAAAGGCAATTAAGAGGACTCGCCATAGTACAAACGAGCCAGCCTCTTTTTTATCCCCAGGAAGTTGATGAAGCAGCTCTTCCTGGAAATCCTTGCCAGGCACATGACAGATGACCAAATAATGTAGTTAGCATGATTTTTCAGGGGAATTTCATGCTGAACATCACTTTAAACTCCTCTGATGAATCAACTTGACTGGTAGATGAAGGGAATATTATCTGCCTGGGCTTCAGGGAGGTTTTTGACATACCTCTACATGGCATCACACATACATATGGAAGCAATAGTGCAAAGGGGAGGGAATCAGTGTCTTTTCAGTGATGCTGAGGGAAAAGACAAGAGGCAGTGGGCACACACTGAAATACAGGAGATTGCCTTTGAACATCAGTAAATGTTTCTTTACTGTCAGGGTGACTGAACCACGGCACAGACTGCCCAGAAAGATTGTGGAGCCTGGATCTTTGAAGACATTAAAAGTACACCCAGATAGAATCCTGGGCAAGAGGCTCTAGGTATCCTGGTTTAGGCAGGGGGGTTGGGCCTGGTTAGCCCCACCAACCCCTTCCACTCTCTTTCATTCTGTGCTAGTGAATTCTCTTCAAGATGCATTTCAAAGCGCTGGCATGACAAAGTTCTGTGCAGACAGAGATCCAAATGGACATGGCATCTAAGTTCCTTAAGCAGTGTTCAAGAAGAATGTAAAACTCTGGCACAAGTGTCTCTTCCCTAACTGAATCCCTTTCATGGGAAAATTCCCAGCTCTAGAAAGATCTTCTGATACGCATGCTTAAGACTGACACTGGCTGAGCAAATTTCTCCCTATGTATATCTAAGACCAGTTAGGATCTTCACCCAAAGTGCAGTCAACATAGTCACAGAATGCCTATTGTTAAGAAGTGACAGCTTCCATCAGAATGGCAGCTATTGGTCCACAAAATGGATTAATGGATGGGAATTATCTACGTGGGTTAAAAACAAAAATAAAGAGTTGGTCTTTATTTATCAATTTCATGGCAATATTGATAAGGGAAGAAAAAGATCTAAGTCCTTGACTTTCTGGACTCGAGGAAAGATTTTAAAAATTCCTTGTAAAAATGTATGATCACAATCAGACTATTGAAACCATTTTAGTTGGGAACAAAGTTCCAAAATTGTCTAGATAGTGGCAAAGAAGCCAAGAAAATAGGAAAGAAACAAAAAGAGAGCAAAAGAGTCAGCTTCAGTGTACAAGCTCGTTCTAGAAGTAGTCTGCTGGGAAAAGGAACCCCCAGCTAAATTTCCAATGTATTCCTGCGCTTGATTCAGTAACTGGTCAATGTAAAAACCAATCCTTTTGTACAACTTCTTCCAGCAACAAAAACTCCAACAGGTTGACACTACCATCATGCCTGTTCCAGACATATTTAAAAGAGAAATGATGATTTTCTTGAAAACCTACTTACATAAAAGTTGCAAGATGGTGGAGGGATTCCCACATCCTCCTTCCTCCATCTGGCTTGAAAGTATATTTGATAAAATATGCAACAAAGCACATGATTTATAAGGGAGAGTCAAATGGATGATTTGGGAATCGATCTCTTGTTGATAGTAAACTTCATATCCACTCGGTGTGACCTTTTTAAAACAAAATGTGGAGCTGAGGCATGAATCTGCCACAACAATTGTAAAGCAAACATACACACTCCCCTTCATATGCCCCCCCCTCCACACACACCTAGGCACACACAGAGATCAGCATAGCAGATCATGAACACCTTGGAAAAGACTGAAATGCTAAATGCCTCTCTTGATGGGCAAAAGAGCTGGTGCAGTAATTCAAATGCCTGGTACAAAAATTCTGTTTAATATTTAGCTCCTATTTAAAACACAGCTTTTCATTTCATTCTATTTACAGAATATTTTCATTTCATTTGTTTCTTTAAAATTACTTAGTTCTCACCTGTTGTATGTCTAGGAATATTTTCTTCCAAAAATAGAAAAAAATAGATGATATCTTTTCAGCAGAAAACATTGGTTGATACAATTTTAAACCATCATGATATGGAAGAATTCTTCTGTCCCTCTCGAAGGTGGAAGAAGCATTTGGATCACAGATCATCTACAATGAAATACTTGACATGTTTAAGATGCTTTCAATCAATTTTGATCGTCAATTGCTTATTTGTTGTAAACAGTAATTTTTCAGTGAAGGGAAAGTGTGTGTGGTATATCTACATGATATGTTCAAAGGCAGTTCCTACTAATGGCCAGGCTGAATTCCAGTAAATAATGTCCCGAATGATATTTTGCCGCCTTCTTTGGCACTTCATGAAATCTTACCCCGATGAAGTGCTGAAACAAAGAGATTTTCTCTTAGAGAGTGTCTCATGTTGTAACCTATCCCATGGATTTTATGCTGTAATTCTTATCTCTTTTAAAATTTACTATCTTCTGTACAGTTTTCATGAAACTTTCTGTTACAGTAGTGAATAGCACAGATAAATGTCATTTTGTACAACTTTGAATTTACCCCAAGAGCTGAGAGAAAACTTGATCCTATACTTCAATCCGAGTTTCTTCTATAGTCCGACTTTGTTTCTCTACCATCAAGCTTCTCCTTTGTTGCTGCTCCAAGCCCCGTCCAAGGTGACCTTGAATACTTTCAGGGATGGGACACCCACAACTTCTCTGGGCAACCTGTTCCAGTGTTCCAGCACTCCCACAGTAAAAAAGGCCTTCCTTTCATCTAATATGTGTAGGAAATCATAAATCTAGGCATAGAAGCTTGGAGTGCAAATTTGAAATTCTTTGGATTTGAAGCACATTTTATATGAATACTGACTTACAGATGACTAAAAGATGTTGATGGGCATTTGAGCTGACAAGTTTTGAAAAAGTGCACGGAAATTAAAATTGAAACCACTAAAATTAAAAACTCCTTGCCATTTTCTTTTTCCTCTCCTATTCAAAATTGCATATGTCAGATATCAGTGCTTCATGCAAACCTCTCAGATGCTCTCAGAGAAAAAGCTTTTCTTTCAGACTAAGTTGCGGTTGACGTAGAACACTAGCAGGAGTGAAAGATTTTCTGGGCATCGGGGCAGCACGTTCTCCTTGGATTTGTGTGCAGAATGCATTTTATCCAAACTGGAAAATAGATCCCAGCTCTGTTCTATTCATCATTCTTACTTCATCAGGCCAGAAGATTCTGTGAAAAGTAGCCTGTGGACCTTGAAGACAGCGCATGTGAACCAGATGAGAGGTGATAGAGAAGTTGAGGGAGAGAAGAAAGAGCATGAGGCTGAAACCAGAAAGTATTTCTCCACGTGATCATGGAAGATTGCAGGAGCCACTTGGTACTATCAAACCAGCCCAACTTGGCACTGGTGCCACCTTGGGTCTGGGAGCCATGTTGCATATCGTGCATTTTAAGGAGCCAGCTGGCCACACCCAGCCATATGCCCCCAAACACAAACCAAGGCCCTTTTCTCTGGCAAAGAAAACTCAGCTGCCCTGCTTCTGGATGGCAGATTGCAGGAACCACTTGGTACTATCAAACCAGCCCAACTTGGCACTGGTGCCACCATGGGTCTGGTCACCATCCTGCCTATTGTAGCTTTTCAGGAGCCAGCGGGTCACTCTCAGCCATAGGCCCCCAAACACAAACCTCGGCCCGTTTCCCTGGCAAACAAAAGTAAGCTGCCCCGCTTCTGGATGGCAGATTGCAGGAGCTACTTAGTAATATCAAATCAGCCCGACTTGGCACAGGTGCCACCTTGGATCTGGGAACCATCCTGTGTATCGTGGATTTTCAGGGGCCAGCCAGCCACTCTCAGCCATATGCCCCCAAAAACAAACCACGGACCTTTTCTCTGGCAAACAAAACTCAACTGCCCCTCTTCTGGATGGCAAATTTTAGGACGCACTTTGTACTACGAAAACCGCCCGACGTGGCACTGGTGCCACCTTGTGTCAGGGAACCATCCTGCATATCGAGCTTTTTAAGGAGCCAGCCGGCCAGGCCCAGCCATATACCCCCAAAAACAAACCACGGACCATTTCTCATGGAAACAAAAATCCGCTGCCCCGCGTCTGGATGGCAGATTGCAGGAGCCACTTTGCACCATCAAACCAGCCCGACTTGGCACTGGTGCCACCTTGGGTCTGGGAACAATCCTGCGTATCGTACATATTCAGGAACCAGCCGACCACTCCCAGCCACAGGCCCCCAAACACAAACAACGGCCCATTTCCCTGGCAAACAAAACTCAGCTGCCCCGCTTCTGGATGGCAGTTTGCAGGAGCCACTTGGGACTATCAAACCAGCCCGACTTGGCACTGGTGCCACCTTGGGTCTGGGAACCATCCTGCGTATGGTGGATTCTAAGGAGCCAGCCGGCCACTCCCAGCCACAGGCCCCCAACAAAAACCACGGCCCTTTTTTCTGGCAAACAAAACTTAGCTGCCTCACTTCTGGATGGCAGATTGCAGGAGCCACTTGGTGTAATCAAACCAGCCCGACTTGGCACTGGTGCCACCTTGGGTCTGGGAACCATCCTGCGTATCGTGGATTCTAAGGAGCCAGCCGGCCACTCCCAGCCACAGGCCCCCAAACAAAATCAACGGCGCTGTTCCCTGGAAAACAAAACACGCCTGCCAACTTTTTGATGGAGTTTGCAGGAGCCACTTGGTACTATCAAACCAGCCCGACTTGGCACTGGTGTCAACTTGGGTCTGGGAAACATCCTGCGTATCGTGGATTCTTAGGAGCCAGCCGGCCACTCCTAGCCACAGGCCCCCAGACAAAAACCTAGGCCTATTTCTCTGGCAAACAAAAGTAAGCTGCCCCGCTTCTGGATGGCAGATTGCAGGAGCCACTTGGTACTATCAAACCAGCCCAACTTGGCACTGGTGCCACCTTGGCTCTGGGAACCATCCTGCCTATTGTAGCTTTTCAGGAGCCAGCCGGTCACTCCCAGCCATAGGCCCCCAAACAGAAACCTCGGCCCGTTTCCCTGGCAAACAAAAGTAAGCTGCCCCGCTTCTGGATGGCAGATTGCAGGAGCTACTTAGTACTATCAAATCAGCCCGACTTGGCACAGGTGCCACCTTGGATCTGGGAACCATCCTGTGTATCGTGGATTTTCAGGGGCCAGCCGGCCACTCTCAGCCATATGCCCCCAAACACAAACCACGGACCTTTTCTCTGGCAAACAAAAATCAGCTGCCCCACTTCTGGATGGCAGATTGCAGGAGCCACTTGGGACTATCACACCAGCACAACATGGCACTGCTGCCACCTTGGATCTGGGAACAATCCTGCGTATCGTACATATTCAGGAACCAGCCGAACACTCCCAGCCACAGGCCCCCAAACACAAACAACGGCCCATTTCCCTGGCAAACAAAACTCAGCTGCCCCGCTTCTGGTGTGGCAGTTTGCAGGAGCCACTTGGGACTATCAAAGCAGCCCGACTTGGTAATGGTACCATCTTGGATCTGGGAACCATCCGGCGTATCGTGGATTTTCAGGGGCCAGCCGGTCATTCCCAGCCATATGCTCCCAAACACAAACCTCGGCCCTTTTCTCTGGCAAACAAAACTCAACTGCCCCTCTTCTGGATGGCAAATTGCAGGACGCACTTGGTACTACAAAAAGAGCCCGACTTGGCAGTGGTGCCACCTTGGCTCTGGGAACCATCCTGCGTATCGAACATTTTAAGGAGCCAGCCGGCAATTCCCAGCCGTATGCCCCAAAAAGAAACCACGGACCTTTTCTCTGGCAAAAAAAACTCAGCTGTCCCGCTTCTGGATGGCAGATTGCAGGAGTCACTTTGAACCATACAACCAGCCTTACTTGGCATTGGTGCCACCTTGGATCTGGGAACCATCCTGCCTATCGTTGATTTTCAGGGGCCAGCCTACCACTCTCGGCCATAGGCCCCCAAACACAAACCACAGCCCTTTTCTCTAGCAAACAAAATTTAGCTGCCCCGCTTCTGGATGGCAAATTGCAGGAGCCACTGGGTACTACAAAAACAGCCCGACTTGGCACTGGTGCCACCTTGCGTCTGGTTACCATGCGGCGCATCGTGCATTTAAAGGAGCCAGGTGGCCACTCCCAGCCATATGCCCCCAAACACAACCCACGGCCCTTTTCTCTGGCAAACAAAACTCAGCTGCCCCGCTTCTGGATGGCAGAGTGCAGGAGACACTTGGTACTATCAAACCAGCCCGACTTGGCACTGGTGCCACCTTTGGTCTGGGAACCATCCTGCGTATTGTGGATTGTCAGGAGACAGCCGACCACTCTCGGCCACAGACCCCAATCAAAAACAAAGGTCCGTTTCCCTGGCAAAAAAAACTCAGCTGCCCCGCTTCTGGATGGGAGATTGCAGGAGGCACTTGACACTGTCAAACGAGCCCCACTTTGTACTGGTGCCACCTGGGGTCTGGGAACCATGCTGCGTATCGTGGATTTTCAGGAGCCAGCCGGCCACTGCCAGCCACAGGCCCCCAAAAAAAAACCACAGCCTTTTTCTCTGGCAATAAAAACTCAGCTGCCCCGCTTCTGGATGGCAGATTGCAGGAGCCACTTGGTACTATCAAACCAGCCCGACTTGGCACTGGTGCCACCTTGGGTCTGGGAACCATCCTGCGTATCGTGGATTCTAAGGAGCCAGCCGGCCACTCCCAGCCACAGGCCCCCAAACAAAATCAACGGCGCTGTTCCCTGGAAAACAAAACACGCCTGCCAACTTTTTGATGGAGTTTGCAGGAGCCACTTGGTACTATCAAACCAGCCCGACTTGGCACTGGTGTCAACTTGGGTCTGGGAAACATCCTGCGTATCGTGGATTCTTAGGAGCCAGCCGGCCACTCCTAGCCACAGGCCCCCAGACAAAAACCTAGGCCTATTTCTCTGGCAAACAAAAGTAAGCTGCCCCGCTTCTGGATGGCAGATTGCAGGAGCCACTTGGTACTATCAAACCAGCCCAACTTGGCACTGGTGCCACCTTGGCTCTGGGAACCATCCTGCCTATTGTAGCTTTTCAGGAGCCAGCCGGTCACTCCCAGCCATAGGCCCCCAAACAGAAACCTCGGCCCGTTTCCCTGGCAAACAAAAGTAAGCTGCCCCGCTTCTGGATGGCAGATTGCAGGAGCTACTTAGTACTATCAAATCAGCCCGACTTGGCACAGGTGCCACCTTGGATCTGGGAACCATCCTGTGTATCGTGGATTTTCAGGGGCCAGCCGGCCACTCTCAGCCATATGCCCCCAAACACAAACCATGGACCTTTTCTCTGGCAAACAAAAATCAGCTGCCCCACTTCTGGATGGCAGATTGCAGGAGCCACTTGGGACTATCACACCAGCACAACATGGCACTGCTGCCACCTTGGATCTGGGAACAATCCTGCGTATCGTACATATTCAGGAACCAGCCGAACACTCCCAGCCACAGGCCCCCAAACACAAACAACGGCCCATTTCCCTGGCAAACAAAACTCAGCTGCCCCGCTTCTGGTGTGGCAGTTTGCAGGAGCCACTTGGGACTATCAAAGCAGCCCGACTTGGTAATGGTACCATCTTGGATCTGGGAACCATCCGGCGTATCGTGGATTTTCAGGGGCCAGCCGGTCATTCCCAGCCATATGCTCCCAAACACAAACCTCGGCCCTTTTCTCTGGCAAACAAAACTCAACTGCCCCTCTTCTGGATGGCAAATTGCAGGACGCACTTGGTACTACAAAAAGAGCCCGACTTGGCAGTGGTGCCACCTTGGCTCTGGGAACCATCCTGCGTATCGAACATTTTAAGGAGCCAGCCGGCAATTCCCAGCCGTATGCCCCAAAAAGAAACCACGGACCTTTTCTCTGGCAAAAAAAACTCAGCTGTCCCGCTTCTGGATGGCAGATTGCAGGAGTCACTTTGAACCATACAACCAGCCTTACTTGGCATTGGTGCCACCTTGGATCTGGGAACCATCCTGCCTATCGTTGATTTTCAGGGGCCAGCCTACCACTCTCGGCCATAGGCCCCCAAACACAAACCACAGCCCTTTTCTCTAGCAAACAAAATTTAGCTGCCCCGCTTCTGGATGGCAAATTGCAGGAGCCACTGGGTACTACAAAAACAGCCCGACTTGGCACTGGTGCCACCTTGCGTCTGGTTACCATGCGGCGCATCGTGCATTTAAAGGAGCCAGGTGGCCACTCCCAGCCATATGCCCCCAAACACAACCCACGGCCCTTTTCTCTGGCAAACAAAACTCAGCTGCCCCGCTTCTGGATGGCAGAGTGCAGGAGACACTTGGTACTATCAAACCAGCCCGACTTGGCACTGGTGCCACCTTTGGTCTGGGAACCATCCTGCGTATTGTGGATTGTCAGGAGACAGCCGACCACTCTCGGCCACAGACCCCAATCAAAAACAAAGGTCCGTTTCCCTGGCAAAAAAAACTCAGCTGCCCCGCTTCTGGATGGGAGATTGCAGGAGGCACTTGACACTGTCAAACGAGCCCCACTTTGTACTGGTGCCACCTTGGGTCTGGGAACCATGCTGCGTATCGTGGATTTTCAGGAGCCAGCCGGCCACTGCCAGCCACAGGCCCCCAAAAAAAAACCACAGCCTTTTTCTCTGGCAATAAAAACTCAGCTGCCCCGCTTCTGGATGGCAGATTGCAGGAGCCACTTGGTACTATCAAACCAGCCCGACTTGGCACTGGTGCCACCTTGGGTCTGGGAACCATCCTGCCTATCGTGGATTTTAAGGAGCCAGCCGGCTACTCCCAGCCACAGGCCCCCAACAAAAACCACGGCCCTTTTTTCTCGCAAACAAAACTTAGCTGCCTCACTTCTGGATGGCAGATTGCAGGAGCCACTTGGTGTAATCAAACCAGCCCGACTTGGCACTGGTGCCACCTTGGGTCTGGGAACCATCCTGCGTATCGTGGATTCTAAGGAGCCAGCCGGCCACTCCCAGCCACAGGCCCCCAAACAAAATCAACGGCGCTTTTCCCTGGAAAACAAAACACGCCTGCCAACTTTTTGATGGAGTTTGCAGGAGCCACTTGGTACTATCAAACCAGCCCAACTTGGCACTGGTGCCACCATGGGTCTGGTAAACATCCTGCGTATCGTGGATTCTTAGGAGCCAGCCGGCCACTCCTAGCCACAGGCCCCCAAACAAAAACCTAGGCCTATTTCTCTGGCAAACAAAAGTAAGCTGCCCCGCTTCTGGATGGCAGATTGCAGGAGACACTTGGGACTATCAAACCAGCCCAACTTGGCACTGGTGCCACCTTGGATCTGGGAACCATGCTGTGTATCGTGGATTTTCAGGGGCCAGCCGGCCACTCTCAGCCATATGCCCTCAAACAGAAACCTCGGCCCGTTTCTCTGGCAAACAAAACTCAACTGCCCCTCTTCTGGATGGCAAATTGCAAGATGAACTTGATACTAAAACCGCAGGCCGACTTGGTAGTGGTGACACCTTGGGCCTGGGAACCATCATGCGTATCGAGCATTTTAAGGAGCCAGCCGGCCACTCCCAGCAATATGCCCCCAAAAACAATCCACGGAATTTTTCTCTGGCAAACAAAAATCAGCTGCCCCGCTTCTGGATGGCAGATTGCAGGAGCCACTTTGACCCATCAAACCAGCCCGACTTGGCACTGGTGCCACCTTGCATCCTGGAACCATGCTGCCTAGCGTGGATTTTCAGGGGCCAGCCGGCCACTCTCAGCTATATGCCCCCAAACAAAACCCACGGCCCGTTTCCCTGGCAAACAAAAGTAAGCTGCCCCGCTTCTGGATGGCAGATTGCAGGAACCACTTGGTAGTATCAAACCAGCCCGACTTGGCACTGGTGCCACCTTGGGTCTGGGAACCATCCTGCGTATCGTGGATTCTAAGGAGCCAGCCGGCCACTCCCAGCCACAGGCCCCCAAATACAAACAACGGCGCTTTTCCCTGGAAAACAAAACTCGCCTGCCAACTTTTTGATGGCAGATTGCAGGAGCAACTTGGTACTATCAAACCAGCCCAACTTGGCACTGGTGCCACCATGGGTCTGGTAACCATCCTGCCTATCGTAGCTTTTCAGGAGCCAGCCGGTCACTCCCAGCCATAGGCCCCCAGTCACAAACCTCGGCCCGTTTCCCTGGCAAAGCTGCCCCGCTTCTGGATGGCAGATTGCAGGAGCCACTTGGTACTATCAAACCAGCCCGACTTGGCACTGGTGCCACCTTGGGTCTGGGAACCATGCTGCGTATCGCAGATTCTAAGGCGCCAGTCGGCCACTCCCAGCCACAAGACCCCAAACACAAACAACGGCGCTTTTCTCTGGCAAACCAAACTCAACTGCCCCTCTTCTGGATGGCAAATTGCAGGACGCACTTGGTACTATCAAAGCAGCACGACTTGGCACTGGTGCCACCTTGGGTCTGGGAACCATCTTGCGTATTGTGGATTGTCAGGAGCCAGCTGGACACTCTCGGCCACAGACCCCAATCAAAAACAACGGCCCGTTTCACAGGCAAACAAAACTCAGCTGCCCCGCTTCTGGATGGGAGATTGCAGGAGGCACTTGACACTGTGAAACCAGCCCCACTTGGCACTGGTGCCACCTTGGGTCTGGGAACCATGCTGCGTATCATGGATTTTCAGGAGCCAGCCGGCCACTCCCAGCCATAGGCCCCCAAACAAAAACCACAGCCTTTTTCTCTGGCAAACAAAATTCAGCTGCCCCGCTTCTGGATGGCAGATTGCAGGAGCCACTTGGGACTATCACACCAGCACAACATGGCACTGGTGCCACCTTGGATCTGGGAATCATCCTTCCTATCGTGGATTTTCAGGGGCCAGCCGGTCACTCTCCGCCATAGGCCCCAAACACAAACCACGGCCCTTTTCTCTGGAAAACAAAACTCAACTGCCCCTCTTCTGGATGGCAGATTGCAGGAGCCACTGGGTACTATCAAACCAGCCCTACTTGGCACTGGTGCCACCTTGGGTCTGGGAACCATGCTGCGTATCATGGATTTTCAGGAGCCAGCCGTCCACTGCCAGCCACAGGCCCCGAAACACAAACAACAGCCTTTTTCTCTGGCAAACAAAATTCAGCTGCCCCGCTTCTGGATGGCAGATTGCAGGAACCACTTGGTACTAACAAACCAGCCCGACTTGGCACTGGTGCCACCTTGGGTCTGGGAACCATCCTGCGTATCGTGGATTCTAAGGAGCCAGCTGGCCACTCCCAGCCACAGGCCCCAAAACACACACAACGGCGCTTTTCCCTGGAAAACAAAACTCGCCTGCCAACTTTTTGATGGCAGATTGCAGGAGCCACTTGGTACTATCAAACCAGCCCAACTTGCCACTGGTGCCACCATGGGTCTGGTCACCATCCTGCCTATCGTAGCCTTTCAGGAGCCAGCCGGTCACTCCCTGCCATAGGCCCCGAGACACAAAGCTCGGCGCGTTTCCCTGGCAAACAAAAGTAAGCTGCCCCGCTTCTGGATGGCAGATTGCAGGAGCCACTTGGTACTATCAAACCAGCCCGACTTGGCACTGGTACCACCTTGGGTCTGGGAACCATCCTGCCTATCGTGGATTTTAAGGAGCCAGCCGGCTACTCCCAGCCACAGGCCCCCAACAAAAACCACGGCCCTTTTTTCTGGCAAACAAAACTTAGCTGCCTCACTTATGGATGGCAGATTGCAGGAGCCACTTGGTGTAATCAAACCAGCCCGACTTGGCACTGGTGTCACCTTGGGTCTGGGAACCATCCTGCGTATCGTGGATTCTAAGGAGCCAGCCGGCCACTCCCAGCCACAGGCCCCCAAACAAAATCAACGGCGCTGTTCCCTGGAAAACAAAACACGCCTGCCAACTTTTTGATGGAGTTTGCAGGAGCCACTTGGTACTATCAAACCAGCCCAACTTGGCACTGGTGCCACCATGGGTCTGGTAAACATCCTGCGTATCGTGGATTCTTAGGCGCCAGCAGGCCACTCCTAGCCACAGGCCCCCAAACAAAAACCTAGGCCTATTTCTCTGGCAAACAAAAGTAAGCTGCCCCGCTTCTGGATGGCAGATTGCAGGAGACACTTGGGACTATCAAACCAGCCCAACTTGGCACTGGTGCCACCTTGGATCTGGGAACCATGTTGTGTATCGTGGATTTTCAGGGGCCAGCCGGCCACTCTCAGCCATATGTCCCCAAACAGAAACCTCGGCCCGTTTCTCTGGCAAACAAAACTCAACTGCCCCTCTTCTGGATGGCAAATTGCAGGATGAACTTGATACTAAAACCGCAGGCCGACTTGGTAGTGGTGACACCTTGGGCCTGGGAACCATCATGCGTATCGAGCATTTTAAGGAGCCAGCCGGCCACTCCCAGCAATATGCCCCCAAAAACAATCCACGGAATTTTTCTCTGGCAAACAAAAATCAGCTGCCCCGCTTCTGGATGGCAGATTGCAGGAGCCACTTTGCACCATCAAACCAGCCCGACTTGGCACTGGTGCCACCTTGCATCTGGGAACCATGCTGCCTAGCGTGGATTTTCAGGGGCCAGCGGGCCACTCTCAGCTATATGCCCCCAAACAAAACCCACGGCCCGTTTCCCTGGCAAACAAAAGTAAGCTGCCCTGCTTCTGGATGGCAGATTGCAGGAACCACTTGGTAGTATCAAACCAGCCCGACTTGGCACTGGTGCCACCTTGGGTCTGGGAACCATCCTGCGTATCGTGGATTCTAAGGAGCCAGCCGGCCACTCCCAGCCACAGGCCCCCAAACACAAACAACGGCGCTTTTCCCTGGAAAACAAAACTCGCCTGCCAACTTTTTGATGGCAGATTGCAGGAGCAACTTGGTACTATCAAACCAGCCCAACTTGGCACTGGTGCCACCATGGGTCTGGTCACCATCCTGCCTATTGTAGCTTTCCAGGAGCCAGCCGGTCACTCCCAGCCATAGGCCCCCAAACACAAACCTCGGCCCGTTTCCCTGGCAAACAAAAGTAAGCTGCCCCGCTTCTGGATGGCAGATTGCAGGAGCCACTTGGTACTATCAAACCAGCCCAACTTGGAAATGGTGCCACCTTGGGTCTGGGAACCATGCTGCGTATCGCAGATTCTAAGGCGCCAGTCGGCCACTCACAGCCACAAGCCCCCAAACACAAACAACGGCGCTTTCTCTGGCAAACAAAACTCAACTGCCCCTCTTCTGGATGGCAAATTGCAGGACGCACTTGGTACTATAAAAACAGCCCGACTTGGCACTGGTGCCACCTTGGGTCTGGGAACCATCCTGCGTATCGATCTTTTTAATGAGACAGCCGGCCACTCCCAGCCATATGCCCCCAAACACAAACCACGGCCCTTTCCTCTGGCAAACAAAACTCAGCTGCACCGCTTCTGGATGGCAGATTGCAGGAGCCACTTGGTACTATCAAACCAGCAAGACTTGGCACTGGTGCCACCTTGGGTCTGGGAACCATCCTGCATATTGTGGATTGTCAGGAGCCAGCTGAACATTCTCGGCCACAGACCCCAATCAAAAACAACGGCCCGTTTCACAGGCAAACAAAACTCAGCTGCCCCGCTTCTGGATGGGAGATTGCAGGAGGCACTTGACACTGTGAAACCAGCCCCACTTGGCACTGGTGCCACCTTGGGTCTGGGAACCATGCTGCGTATCATGGATTTTCAGGAGCCAGCCGGCCACTCCCAGCCATAGGCCCCCAAACAAAAACCACAGCCTTTTGCTCTGGCAAACAAAATTCAGCTGCCCCACTTCTGGATGGCAGATTGCAGGAGCCACTTGGGACTATCACACCAGCACAACTTGGCACTGCTGCCACCTTGGATCTGGGAACCATCCTTCCTATCGTGGATTTTCAGGGGCCAGCCGGTCACTCTCAGCCATAGGCCCCAAACACAAACCACGGCCCTTTTCTCTGGAAAACAAAACTCAACTGCCCCTCTTCTGGATGGCAGATTGCAGGAGCCACTGGGTACTATGAAACTAGCCCTACTTGGCACTGGTGCCACCTTGGGTCTGGGAACCATGCTGCGTATCATGGATTTTCAGGAGCCAGCCGTCCACTGCCAGCCACAGGCCCCGAAACACAAACAACAGCCTTTTTCTCTGGCAAACAAAATTCAGCTGCCCCGCTTCTGGATGGCAGATTGCAGGAACCACTTAGTACTAACAAACCAGCCCGACTTGGCACTGGTGCCACCTTGGGTCTGGGAACCATCCTGCGTATCGTGGATTCTAAGGAGCCAGCTGGCCACTCCCAGCCACAGGCCCCAAAATACACACAACGGCGCTTTTCCCTGGAAAACAAAACTCGCCTGCCAACTTTTTGATGGCAGATTGCAGGAGCCACTTGGTACTATCAAACCAGCCCAACTTGGCACTGGTGCCACCATGGGTCTGGTCACCATCCTGCCTATCGTAGCTTTTCAGGAGCCAGCCGGTCACTCCCAGCCATAGGCCCCCAGAAAAAAACCTCGGTCCGTTTCCCTGGAAAACAAAAGTAAGCTGCCCCGCTTCTGGATGGCAGATTGCAGGAGCCACTTGGTGCTATCAAACCAGCCCGACTTGGCACTGGTGCCACCTTGGGTCTGGGAACCATCCTGCCTATTGTTGCTTTTCAGGAGCCAGCCGGTCACTTCTAGCCCTAGGCCCCCAGTCATAAACCTCGGCCCGTTTCCCTGGCACACAAATGTAAGCTACCCCGCTTCAGGATGGCAGATTGCAGGAGCCACTTTTCACCATCAAATCAGCCCGACGTGGCACTGGTGCCACCTTGGGTCTGGGAACCATCCTGCGTATCGTGTGTTCTAAGGAGCCAGCCGGCCACTCCCAGCCACAGTCCCCCAAACACAAACAACGGCGCTTTTCCCTGGAAAACAAAACTGGCCTGCCAACTTTTTGATGGCAGATTGCAGGAGCCACTTGGTACTATCAAACCAGCCCAACTTGGCACTGGTGCCACCATGGGTCTGGTAACCATCCTGCCTATCGTAGCTTTTCAGGAGCCAGGCGGTCACTCCCAGCCATAGGCCCCCAGACACAAACCTCGGCCTGTTTCCCTGGCAAACAAAATAAGCTGCCCCGCTTCTGCATGGCAGATTGCAGGTGCTATTTAGTACTATCAAACCAGCCCGACTTGGCACTGGTCCCACCTCTGGTCTGGGAACCATCCTGCCTATCGTGGATTTTCAGGGGCCAGACGGCCACTATCAGCCATATGCCCCCAAAAACAAACCACGGCCCTTTTCTCTGGTAAACAAAACTCAACTGCCCCTCTTCTGGATGGCAAATTTTAGGACGCACTTTGTACTACGAAAACCGCCCGACTTGGCACTGGTGCCACCTTGGGTCAGGGAACCATCCTGCCTATCGTAGCTTTTCAGGAGCCAGCCGGTCACTCCCAGCCATAGGTCCCCAGACAAATACCTCGGCCCGTTTCCCTGGCAAACAAAAGTAAGCTGCCCCGCTTCTGGATGGCAGATTGCAGGAGCCACTTGGTACTATCAAACCAGCCCAACATGACACTGGTGCCACCTTGGCTCTGGGAACCATGCTGCGTAACCCGGATTCTAAGACGACAGGCAGCCACTGCCAGCCACAGGCCTCCAAACAAAATCAACGGCGCTTTTCCCTGGAAAACAAAACTCGCCTGACAACTTTTAGATGGCAGATTGCAGGAGCCAGTTGGTACCATCAAACCAGCCCAACTTGGCACTGGTGCCACCTTGGGTCTGGGAACCATCCTGCCTATTGTTGCTCTTCAGGAGCCAGCCGGTCACTTCTAGCCCTAGGCCCCCAGTCATAAACCTCGGCCCGTTTCCCTGGCACACAAATGTAAGCTACCCCGCTTCAGGATGGCAGATTGCAGGAGCCACTTTTCACCATCAAACCAGCCCGACGTGGCACTGGTGCCACCTTGGGTCTGGGAACCATCCTGCGTATCGTGTGTTCTAAGGAGCCAGCCGTCCACTGCCAGCCACAGTCCCCCAAACACAAACAACGGCGCTTTTCCCTGGAAAACAAAACTGGCCTGCCAACTTTTTGATGGCAGATTGCAGGAGCCACTTGGTACTATCAAACCAGCCCAACTTGGCACTGGTGCCACCATGGGTCTGGTAACCATCCTGCCTATCGTAGCTTTTCAGGAGCCAGGCGGTCACTCCCAGCCATAGGCCCCCAGACACAAACCTCGGCCCGTTTCCCTGGCAAACAAAAGTAAGCTGCCCCGCTTCTGCATGGCAGATTGCAGGTGCTATTTAGTACTATCAAACCAGCCCGACTTGGCACTGGTGCCACCTCTGGTCTGGGAACCATCCTGCCTATCGTGGATTTTCAGGCGCCAGACGGCCACTATCAGCCATATGCCCCCAAAAACAAACCACGGCCCTTTTCTCTGGTAAACAAAACTCAACTGCCCCTCTTCTGGATGGCAAATTTTAGGACGCACTTTGTACTACGAATACCGCCCGACTTGGCACTGGTGCCACCTTGGATCAGGGAACCATCCTGCCTATCGTAGCTATTTAAGGAGCCAGCAGGCCACGCCCAGCCATATAGCCCCAAAAACAAACCACAGACCATTTCTCTTGGAAACAAAAATCCGCTGCCCCGCGTCAGGATGGCAGATTGCAGGAGCCACTTTGCACCATCAAACCACCCCGACTTGGCACTGGTGCCATCTTGGATCTGGGAACCATCCTGCCTATCGTAGCTTTTCAGGAGCCAGCCGGTTACTCCCAACCATAGGCCCCCAGACAGAAAGCTCTGCCCGTTTCCCTGGCAAACAAAAGTAAGCTACCCCGCTTCTGGATGGCAGATTGCAGGAGCCACTTGGTACTATCAAACCAGCCCAACTTGGCACTGGTGCCACCATGGGTCTGGTCACCATCCTGCCTATCGTAGCTTTTCAGGAGCCAGGCGGTCACTCCCAGCCATAGGCCCCCAGACAAATACCCCGGCCCGTTTCCCTGGCAAACAAAAGTAAGCTGCCCCGCTTCTGGATGGCAGATTGCAGGAGCCACATGGTACTATCAAACCAGGCCAACATGGCACTGGTGCCACCTTGGCTCTGGGAACCATCCTGCCTATCGTGGATTTTCAGGCGCCAGCCGGCCACTCTCAGCCATATGCCCCCAAACACAAACCACGGCCCTTTTCTGTGGTAAACAAAACTCAACTGCCCCTCTTCTGGATGGCAAATTGCAGGACGCACTTGGTACTACGAAAACAGCCCGACTTGGCAGTGATGCCACCTTGGGTCAGGGAACCATCCTGCGTATCGATGTTTTTAAGGAGTCAGCCGGCAACGTCCAGCCATATACCCCCAAAAAAAACCCACGGAACTTTTCTCCAGCAAGCAAAAATCCGCTGCCCCGCGTCTGGATGGCAGATTGCAGGAGCTATTTAGTATTATCAAACCAGCCCGACTTGGCACTGGTGCCACCATGGGTCTGGTCACCATCCTGCCTATCGTAGCTTTTCAGGAGCCAGCCGGTCACTCTCAGCCATAGGCCCCAAACACAAACCACGGCCCTTTTCTCTGGAAAACAAAACTCAACTGCCCCTCTTCTGGATGGCAGATTGCAGGAGCCACTGGGTACTATGAAACCAGCCCTACTTGGCACTGGTGCCACCTTGGGTCTGGGAACCATGCTGCGTATCATGGATTTTCAGGAGCCAGCCGTCCACTGCCAGCCACAGGCCCCGAAACACAAACAACAGCCTTTTTCTCTGGCAAACAAAATTCAGCTGCCCCGCTTCTGGATGGCAGATTGCAGGAACCACTTGGTACTAACAAACCAGCCCGACTTGGCACTGGTGCCACCTTGGGTCTGGGAACCATCCTGCGTATCGTGGATTCTAAGGAGCCAGCTGGCCACTCCCAGCCACAGGCCCCAAAACACACACAACGGCGCTTTTCCCTGGAAAACAAAACTCGCCTGCCAACTTTTTGATGGCAGATTGCAGGAGCCACTTGGTACTATCAAACCAGCCCAACTTGGCACTGGTGCCACCATGGGTCTGGTCACCATCCTGCCTATCGTAGCTTTTCAGGAGCCAGCCGGTCACTCCCAGCCATAGGCCCCCAGACACAAAGCTCGGCCTGTTTCCCTGGCACACAAAAGTAAGCTACCGCACTTCTGGATGGCAGATTGCAGGAGCCACTTTGCACCATCAAACCAGCCCAACTTGGCACTGGTGCCACCTTGGCTCTGGGAACCATGCTGCGTAACCCGGATTCTAAGACGACAGGCAGCCACTGCCAGCCACAGGCCTCCAAACAAAATCAACGGCGCTTTTCCCTGGAAAACAAAACTCGCCTGACAACTTTTAGATGGCAGATTGCAGGAGCCAGTTGGTACCATCAAACCAGCCCAACTTGGCACTGGTGCCACCTTGGGTCTGGGAACCATCCTGCCTATTGTTGCTTTTCAGGAGCCAGCCGGTCACTCCTAGCCCTAGGCCCCCAGTCATAAACCTCGGCCCGTTTCCCTGGCACACAAAAGTAAGCTACCCCGCTTCAGGATGGCAGATTGCAGGAGCCACTTTTCACCATCAAACCAGCCCGACGTGGCACTGGTGCCACCTTGGGTCTGGGAACCATCCTGCGTATCGTGGATTCTAAGCAGCCAGCCGGCCACTCCCACCAACAGTCCCCCAAACACAAACAACGGCGCTTTTCCCTGGAAAACAAAACTCGCCTGACAACTTTTTGATGGCAGATTGCAGGAGCCACTTGGTACTATCAAACCAGCCCAACTTGGCACTGGTGCCACCATGGGTCTGGTAACCATCCTGCCTATCGTAGCTTTTCAGGAGCCAGGCGGTCACTCTCAGCCATAGGCCCCCAGACACAAACCTCGGCCCGTTTCCCTGGCAAACAAAAGTAAACTGCCCCGCTTCTGCATGGCAGATTGCAGGTGCTATTTAGTACTATCAAACCAGCCCGACTTGGCACTGGTGCCACCTCTGGTCTGGGAACCATCCTGCCTATCGTGGATTTTCAGGCGCCAGACGGCCACTATCAGCCATATGCCCCCAAAAACAAACCACGGCCCTTTTCTCTGTTAAACAAAACTCAACTGCCCCTCTTCTGGATGGCAAATTTTAGGACGCACTTTGTACTACGAAAAACGCCCGACTTGGCACTGGTGCCACCTTGGGTCAGGGAACCATCCTGCCTATCGTAGCTTTTTAAGGAGCCAGCAGGCCACGCCCAGCCATATAGCCCCAAAAACAAACCACGGACCATTTCTCTTGGAAACAAAAATCCGCTGCCCCGCGTCAGGATGGCAGATTGCAGGAGCCACGTTGCACCATCAAACCACCCCGACTTGGCACTGGTGCCATCTTGGATCTGGGAACCATCCTGCCTATCGTAGCTTTTCAGGAGCCAGCCGGTTACTCCCAACCATAGGCCCCCAGACAGAAAGCTCTGCCCGTTTCCCTGGCAAACAAAAGTAAGCAGCCCCGCTTCGGCATGGCAGATTGCAGGAGCCACTTGGTACTATCAAACCAGCCCAACTTGACACTGGTGCCACTTTGGGTCTGGGAACCATGCTGCGTAACGTAGATTCTAAGGCGCCAGGCGGCCACTCCCAGCCACAGGCCCCCAAATACAAACAACGGCGCTTTTCCCTGGAAAACAAAACTCGCCTGCCAGCTTTTTGATGGCAGATTGCAGGAGCCACTTGGTACTATCAAATCATCCCAACTTGGCACTGGTGCCACTATGGGTCTGGGAACCATCCTGCCAATTGTACCATTTCAGGAGCCAGCCGGTCACTCCCAGCCATAGGCCCCCATCACAAACCTCGGCCCGTTTCCCTGGCAAACAAAATTAAGCTGCCCCGATTCTGGATGGCAGATTGCAGGAGCCACTTGGTAGTGTCAAAACAGCCCGACTTGGCACTGGTGCCACCTTGGGTCTGGGAACCATCCTGCGTATCGTGGATTCTAAGCAGCCACCCGGCCACTCCGTGCCACAGGCGCCCAAACACAAACAACGGCGCTTTTCCCTGGAAAACAAAACTCGCCTGCCAACATTTTGATGGCAGATTGCAGGAGCCACTTGGTACTATCAAACCAGCCCAACTTGGCACTGGTGCCACCATGGGTCTGGTCACCATCCTGCCTATCGTAGCTTTTCAGGAGCCAGCCGGTCACTCCCAGCCATAAACCCCCAGTCACAAACCTCGGCCCGTTTCCCTGGAAAACAAAAGTAAGCACCCCCGATTCTGGATGGCAGATTGCAGGAGCCACTTGGTAGTATCAAATTAGCCCAACTTGGCACTGGTGCCATCATGGGTCTGGTAAACATCCTGCCTATCTTAGCTTTTCAGGAGCCGGCCGGTCACTCCCTGCCATAGGCCCCCAGAGAAATACCTCGGCCCGTTTCCCTGGCAAACAAAAGTAAGCTGCCCCTCTTCTGGATGGCAGATTGCAGGAACCACTTGCTACTATCAAACCAGCCCAACTTGGCACTGGTGCCACCTTGGCTCTGGGAACCATGCTGCGTAAAGTAGATTCTAAGAGGACAGGCGGACACTCCCAGCCACAGGGCTCTAAACAAATCAACGGCGCGTTACCCTGGAAAACAAAACTCGCCTGCCAACATTTTGATGGCAGATTGCAGGAGCCACTTGGTACTATCAAACCAGCCCAACTTGGCACTGGTGCCACCATGGGTCTGGTCACCATCCTGCCTATCGTAGCTTTTCAGGAGCCAGCCGGTCACTCCCAGCCATAGGTCCCCAGACAAATACCTCGGCCCGTTTCCCTGGCAAACAAAAGTAAGCTGCCCCGCTTCTGGATGGCAGATTGCAGGAGCCACTTGGTACTATCAAACCAGCCCAACATGACACTGGTGCCACCTTGGCTCTGGGAACCATGCTGCGTAACCCGGATTCTAAGACGACAGGCAGCCACTGCCAGCCACAGGCCTCCAAACAAAATCAACGGCGCTTTTCCCTGGAAAACAAAACTCGCCTGACAACTTTTAGATGGCAGATTGCAGGAGCCAGTTGGTACCATCAAACCAGCCCAACTTGGCACTGGTGCCACCTTGGGTCTGGGAACCATCCTGCCTATTGTTGCTCTTCAGGAGCCAGCCGGTCACTTCTAGCCCTAGGCCCCCAGTCATAAACCTCGGCCCGTTTCCCTGGCACACAAATGTAAGCTACCCCGCTTCAGGATGGCAGATTGCAGGAGCCACTTTTCACCATCAAACCAGCCCGACGTGGCACTGGTGCCACCTTGGGTCTGGGAACCATCCTGCGTATCGTGTGTTCTAAGGAGCCAGCCGTCCACTGCCAGCCACAGTCCCCCAAACACAAACAACGGCGCTTTTCCCTGGAAAACAAAACTGGCCTGCCAACTTTTTGATGGCAGATTGCAGGAGCCACTTGGTACTATCAAACCAGCCCAACTTGGCACTGGTGCCACCATGGGTCTGGTAACCATCCTGCCTATCGTAGCTTTTCAGGAGCCAGGCGGTCACTCCCAGCCATAGGCCCCCAGACACAAACCTCGGCCCGTTTCCCTGGCAAACAAAAGTAAGCTGCCCCGCTTCTGCATGGCAGATTGCAGGTGCTATTTAGTACTATCAAACCAGCCCGACTTGGCACTGGTGCCACCTCTGGTCTGGGAACCATCCTGCCTATCGTGGATTTTCAGGCGCCAGACGGCCACTATCAGCCATATGCCCCCAAAAACAAACCACGGCCCTTTTCTCTGGTAAACAAAACTCAAGCCTGCCAACATTTTGATGGCAGATTGCAGGAGCCACTTGGTACTATCAAACCAGCCCAACTTGGCACTGGTGCCACCATGGGTCTGGTCACCATCCTGCCTATCGTAGCTTTTCAGGAGCCAGCCGGTCACTCCCAGCCATAGGCCCCCAGACACAAAGCTCGGATCGTTTCCCTGGCAAACAAAAGTAAGCTGCCCTGCTTCTGGATGGCAGATTGCAGGATCCACTTGTTATTATCAAACCAGCCCGACTTGGTACTGGTGCCACCTCTGGTCTGGGTACCATCCTGGGTATCGTGGATCCTAAGGAGCCAGCCGGCCACTCCCAGCCACAGGCCCCCAAACAAAAACAACGGCGATTTTCCCTGGAAAACAAAACTCGCCTGACAACTTTTTGATGGCAGATTGCAGGAACCACTTGGTACTATCAAACCAGCCCAACTTGGCACTGGTGCCACCTTGGGTCTGGGAACCATGCTGCGTATTGTGGATTCTAAGGAGCCAGCCGGCCACTCCAGCCACAGGCCCGCAGACACAAACAACGGCGCTTTTCCCTGGAAAACAAAACTCGCCTGCCAACTTTTTGATGGCAGATTGCAGGAGCCACTTGGTACTATGAAAACAGCCGAACATGGCACTGGTGCCACCATGGGTCTGGTCACCATCCTGCCTATCGTAGCTTTTCAGGAGCCAGCCGGTCACTCCCAGCCATAGGCCCCCAGACACAAAGCTCGGCCCGTTTCCCTGGCAAACAAAAGTAAGCTGCCCCGCTTCTGGATGGTAGATTGCAGGAAACATTTGCTACAATCAAACCAGCCCAACTTGGCACTGGTGCCACCTCAGGTCTGGGAACCATCCTGCGTATTTTGGATTCTAAGGAGCCAGCCGGCCACTCCCAGCCACAGGCCCCCAAACACAAACAACGGCGCTTTTCCCTGGAAAACAAAACTCGCCTGCCAACATTTTGATGGCAGATTGCAGGAGCCACTTGGTACTATCAAACCAGCCCAACTTGGCACTGGTGCCACCATGGGTCTGGTCACCATCCTGCCTATCGTAGTTTCTCAGGAGCCAGCCGGTCACTCCCTGCCATAGGCCCCCAGACAAAACCTCGGCCCGTTTCCCTGGCAAAAAAAAGTAAGCTGCCCCGCTTCTGGATGGCAGATTGCAGGACGCACTTGGTAGTATCAAACCAGCCCAACTTGGCACTGGTGCCACCTCAGGTCTGGGAACCATGCTGCGTATCGTGGATTCTAATTAGCCATCCGGCCACTCCCAGCCACAGGCCCCCAAACAAAAACAAAGGCGCTTTTCCCTGGATAACAAACTCGCCTGCCAACTATTTGATGGCAGATTGCAGGAGCCACTTGGTACTATCAAACCAGCCCAACTTGGCACTGGTGCCACCATGGGTCTGGTCACCATCCTGCCTATCGTAGCCTTTCAGGAGCCAGCCGGTCACTCCCAGCCATAGGCCCCCAGACAAATACCTCGGCCCGTTTCCCTGGCAAACAAAAGTAAGCTGCCCCGCTTCTGGATGGCAGATTGCAGGAAACACTTGGTACTATCAAACCAGCCCAACTTGGGACTGGTGCCACCTTGGGTCTGGGAACCATCCTGCGTATCGTGGATTCTAAGGAGCCAGCCGGCCACTCCCAGCCACAGGCCCCCAAACACAAACAACGACGCTTTTCCCTGGAAAACAAAACTCGCCTGCCAACTTTTTGATGGCAGATTGCAGGAACCACTTGGTACTATCAAACCAGCCCAACTTGGCACTGGTGCCACCTTGGGTCTGGGAACCATGCTGCGTATCGTGGATTCTAAGGAGCCTGCTGGCCACTCCAGCCACAGGCCCGCAGACAAAAACAACGGCGCTTTTCCCTGGAAAACAAAACTCGCCTGCCGACTTTTTGATGGCAGATTGCAGGAGCCACTTGGTACTATGAAATCAGCCGAACATGGCACTGGTGCCACCATGGGTCTGGTCACCATCCTGCCTATCGTAGCTTTTCAGGAGCCAGCCGGTCACTCCCAGCCATAGGCCCCCTGACAAAAACCTCGGCCCGTTTCCCTGGCAAACAAAAGTAAGCTGCCCTGCTTCTGGATGGCAGATTGCAGGAACCAATTGGTACTATCAAACCAGCAAAACTTGGCACTGGTGCCACCTTGGGTCTGGATACCATGCTGCGTATCGTGGATTCTAAGGAGCCAGCCGGCCACTCCCAGCCACAGGCCCCCAAACACAAACAACGGCGCTTTTCCCTGGAAAACAAAACTCTCCTGCCAACTTTTTGATGGCAGATTGCAGGAGCCACTTGGTTTTATCAAATCAGCCCAACTTGGCACTGGTGCCACCATGGGTCTGGTCACCATCCTGCCTATCGTAGCTTTTCAGGAGCCAGCCGGTCACTCCCCGCCATAGGCCCCCAGACAAATACCTCGGCCCGTTTCCCTGGCAAACAAAAGTAAGCTACCCCGCTTCTGGATGGCAGATTGCAGGAGCCACTTTGCACCATCAAACTAGCCCGTCTTGGCGCTGGTGCCACCTCTGGTCTGGGAACCATCCTGCGTATCGTGGATTCTAATTAGCCAGCCGGCCACTCCCTACCACAGGCCCCCAAACACAAACAACGGCGCTTTTCCCTGGAAAACAAAACTCGCCTACCAACTATTTGATGGCAGATTACAGGAGCCACTTGGTACTATCAAACCAGCCCAACTTGGCACTGGTGCCACCATGGGTCTGGTCACAATCCTGCCTATCGTAACTTTTCAGGAGCCAGCCGGTCACTCCCAGCCATAGGTCCCCAGTCACAAACCTCGGCCCGTTTCCCTGGCAAACAAAAGTAAGCTGCCCCGCTTCTGGATGGCAGATTGCAGGAGCCACTTGGTACTATCAAACCAGCCCGACTTGGCACTGGTGCCACCTCTGGTCTGGGACCCATCCTGCGTATCGTGGATTCTAAGGAGCCAGTCGGCCACTCCCAGCCACAGGCCCCCAAACACAAACAAC
Organism: Melospiza melodia melodia; assembly: GCF_035770615.1. Lineage (NCBI taxonomy): Eukaryota > Metazoa > Chordata > Aves > Passeriformes > Passerellidae > Melospiza > Melospiza melodia. The sequence continues at coordinate 26,480,677 of NC_086197.1, forward strand.
GGCCCGTTTCCGTGGCAAACAAAAGTAAGCTGCCCCGTTTCTGGATGGCAGATTGCAGGAACCACTTGGCAGTATCAAACCAGCACAACTTGGCACTGGTGGCACCTCTTGTCTGGTAACCATGCTGCGTATCGTGGTTTCTAAGGAGCCAGCCGGGCACTCCCAACCACAGGTCCCCAAACACAAACAATGGCGCTTTTCCCTGGAAAACAAAACTCGCCTGCCAACTTTTTGATGGCAGATTGCAGGAGCCACTTGGTACTATCAAACCAGCCCAACTTGGCACTGGTGCCACCATGGGTCTGGTCACCATCCTGCCTATCGTAGCTTTTCAGGAGCCAGCCGGTCACTCCCAGCCATAGGCCCCGAGACAGAAAGCCCGGCCCGTTTCCCTGGCAAACAAAAGTAAGCTGCCCCGCTTCTGGATGGCAGATTGCAGGAGCCACTTTGTACTATCAAACCAGCCCGACTTGGCACTGGTGCCACCTCTGGTCTGGGAACCATGCTGCGTATCGTGGATTTTAAGGAGCCAGTCGGCCACTCCCAGCCATACGCCTCCAAACACAAACAACGGTCCATTTCCCTGGCAAAAAAAAGTAAGCTGCCCCGCTTCTGGATGTCAGATTGCAGGAACCACTTGTTGCCAAGTTGGGGTGGTTTGATAGTACCAAGTGGCTCCTGCAATCTGCCATCAAAAAGTTGGCAGGTGAGTTTTGTTTTCCAGGGAAAAGCACCGTTGTTTGTGTTTGGGGGCCTGTGGCTGGGAGTGGCCAGCTGTCTCCTTAGAATCCACGATACGCAGGATGGGTCCCAGACCAGAGGTGGCACCAGTGCCATGTTGGCCTGGTTTGATAGTACCATGTGGCTCCTGCAATCTGCCATCCAGAAGCGGGGCTGCTTACTTTTGTTTGCCAGGGAAACGGGCCGAGATATTTGTCTGGGGGCCTATGGCTGGGAGTGAGCGGCTGGCTCCTGAAAAGCTACGATAGGCAGGATGGTGACCAGACCCATGGTGGCACCAGTGCCAAGTTGGGCTGGTTTGATAGTACCAAGTGGCTCCTGCAATCTGCCATCAAAAAGCTGTCAGGCGACTTTTGTTTTCCAGGGAAAAGCGCCGTTGTTCTTGTTTAGAGGCACGTGGCTGGGAGTGGCCGGCTGCCTCCTTTGAACTCAGGATACGCAGGATGGTTCCCAGAGCCAAGGTGGCACCAGTGCCAAGTTGGGCTGGTTTGATAGTACCAAGTGGCTCCTGCAATCTGCCATCCAGAAGCGGGTCAGCTTACTTTTGTTTCCCAGGGAAACGGGCCGAGGTTTGTGTCTGGGGGCCTATGGCTGGGAGTGACCGGCTGGCTACTGAAAAGCTACGATAGGCAGGATGGTGACCAGACCCATGGTGGCACCAGTGCCAAGTCGGGCTGGTTTGATAGTACCAAGTGGCTCCTGCAATCTGCCATCAAAAATTTGGCAGGCGAGTTTTGTTTTCCAGGGAAAAGCGCCGTTGTTTGTGTTTGGGCGCCTGTGGCTCAGAGTGGCCGGGTGGCTGCTTAGAATCCACGATACGCAGGATGGTTCCCAGACCCAAGGTGGCACCAGTGCCAAGTCGGTCTGGTTTGACACTACCAAGTGGTTCCTGCAATCTGCCATCCAGAATTGGGGCAGCTTAATTTTGTTTGCCAGGGAAACGGTCCGAGGTTTGTGTCTGGGGGCCTATGGCTGGGAGTGACCGGCTGGCTCCTGAAATGCTACAATAGGCAGGATGGTTCCCAGACCCATAGTGGCACCAGTGCCAAGTTGGGATGATTTGATAGTACCAAGTGGCTCCTGCAATCTGCCATCAAAAAGCTGGCAGGCGAGTTTTGTTTTCCAGGGAAAAGCGCCGTTGTTTGTGTTTGGGGGCCTGTGGCTGGGAGTGGCCGGCTGGCTCCTTAGAATCCACGATATGCAGGATTGTTCCCAGACCCAAGGTGGCACCAGTGCCAAGTCGGGCCGGTTTGATGGTGCAAAGTGGCTCCTGCAATCTGCCATCCAGACGCGGGGCAGCGGATTTTTGTTTCCATGAGAAATGGTCCGTGGTTTGTTTTTGGGGGTATATGGCTGGGCGTGGCCGGCTGGCTCCTTAAAAAGCTCGATATGCAGGATGGTTCCCTGACACAAGGTGGCACCAGTGCCACGTCGGGCGGTTTTCGTAGTACAAAGTGCGTCCTAAAATTTGCCATCCAGAAGAGGGGCAGTTGAGTTTTGTTTGCCAGAGAAAAGGGCCGTGGTTTGTTTTTGGGGGCATATGGCTGAGAGTGGCCGGCTGGCCCCTGAAAATCCACGATAGGCAGGATGGTTCCCAGACCAGAGGTGTCACCAGTGCCAAGTCGGGCTGGTTTGATAGTACTAAATAGCTCCTGCAATCTGCCATGCCGAAGCGGGGCTGCTTACTTTTGTTTGCCAGGGAAACGGGCCGAGGTTTGTGTCTGGGGGCCTATGGCTGGGAGTGACCGGCTGGCTCCTGAAAAGCTACGATAGGCAGGATGGTGACCAGACCCATGGTGGCACCAGTGCCAAGTTGGGCTGGTTTGATAGTACCAAGTGGCTCCGGCAATCTGCCATCAAAAAGTTGGCAGGCGAGTTTTGTTTTCCAGGGAAAAGCGCCGTTGTTTGTGTTTGGGGGCCTGTGGCTGGGAGTGGCCAGCTGGCTCCTTAGAACCCACGATACGCAGGATGGTTCCCAGACCAGAGGTGGCACCAGTGCCAAGTTGGGCTGGTTTGATGGTGCAAAGTGGCTCCTGCAATCTGCCATCCAGAAGCGGGGTAGCTTACTTTTGTTTGCCAGGGAAACGGGCCGAAATATTTGTCTAGGGGCCTCTGGCTGGGGGTGGCTGGCTGGCACCTGAAAATCCACGCTAGGCAGCATGGTTCCCAGACCCAAGGTGGCACCAGTGCCAAGTCGGGCTGGTTTGTTAGTACCAAGTGGTTCCTGCAATCTGCCATCCAGAAGCGGGGCAGCTGAATTTTGTTTGCCAGAGAAAAAGGCTGTTGTTTGTGTTTCGGGGCCTGTGGCTGGCAGTGGACGGCTGGCTCCTGAAAATCCATGATACGCAGCATGGTTCCCAGACCCAAGGTGGCACCAGTGCCAAGTCGGGCTGGTTTGATACTACCAAGTGCGTCCTGCAATCTGCCATCCAGAAGCGGGGCACCTTAATTTTGTTTGCCAGGGAAACGGGCCGTGGGTTTTGTATGGGGGCCTATGGCTGAGAGTGGCCGGCTGGCTCCTGAAAATCCACGCTAGGCAGCATGGTTCCCAGACCCATGGTGGCACCAGTGCCAAGTCGGGCTGGTTTGATGGTGCAAAGTGGCTCCTGCAATCTGCCATCCAGAAGCGGGGCAGCTGATTTTTGTTTGCCAGAGAAAAATTCCGTGGATTGTTTTTGGGGGCATATTGCTGGGAGTGGCCGGCTGGCTCCTTAAAATGCTCGATACGCATGATGGTTCCCAGGCCCAAGGTGTCACCACTACCAAGTCGGCCTGCGGTTTTAGTATCAAGTTCATCCTGCAATTTGCCATCCAGAAGAGGGGCAGTTGAGTTTTGTTTGCCAGAGAAACGGGCCGAGGTTTCTGTTTGGGGACATATGGCTGAGAGTGGCCGGCTGGCCCCTGAATATCCACGATACACAGCATGGTTCCCAGATCCAAGGTGGCACCAGTGCCAAGTTGGGCTGGTTTGATAGTCCCAAGTGTCTCCTGCAATCTGCCATCCAGAAGCGGGGCAGCTTACTTTTGTTTGCCAGAGAAATAGGCCTAGGTTTTTGTCTGGGGGCCTGTGGCTAGGAGTGGCCGGCTGGCTCCTTAGAATCCACGATACGCAGGATGTTTCCCAGACCCAAGGTGGCACCAGTGCCAAGTCGGGCTGGTTTGATAGTACCAAGTGGCTCCTGCAAACTCCATCAAAATGTTGGCAGACGTGTTTTGTTTTCCAGGGAACAGCGCCGTTAATTTTGTTTGGGGACCTGTGGCTGGGAGTGGCCGGCTGGCTCCTTAGAATCCACGATACGCAGCATGGTTCCCAGACCCAAGGTGGCACCAGTGCCAAGTCGGGCTGGTTTGATTACACCAAGTGGCTCCTGCAATCTGCCATCCATAAGTGAGGCAGCTAAGTTTTGTTTGCCAGAAAAAAGGGCCGTGGTTTTTGTTGGGGGCCTGTGGCTGGGAGTAGCCGGCTGGCTCCTTAAAATCCACGATAGGCTGGATGGTTCCCAGACCCAAGGTGGCACCAGTGCCAAGTCGGGCTGGTTTGATAGCACCAAGTGGCTCCTGCAATCTGCCATCCAGAAGCGGTGCAGTTGAGTTTTGTTTGCCAGAGAAAAGGGCCGTGGGTTGTGTTTGGGGGCATATGGCTGGGAGTGGCCGGCTGTCTCATTAAAAAGATCGATACGCAGGATGGTTCCCAGACCCAAGGTGGCACCAGTGCCAAGTCGGGCTGTTTTTATAGTACCAAGTGCGTCCTGCAATTTGCCATCCAGAAGAGGGGCAGTGGAGTTTTGTTTGCCAGAGAATAGCGCCGTTGTTTGTGTTTGGGGGCTTGTGGCTGGGAGTGGCCAACTGGCGCCTTAGAATCTGTGTTACGCAGCATGGTTCCCAGACCAGAGGTGGCACCAGTGCCAAGTTGGGCTGGTTTGATAGTACCAAGTGGCTCCTGCAATCTGCCATCAAAATGTTGGCAGGCGAGTTTTGTTTTCCAGGGAAAAGCGCCGTTGTTTGTATTTGGGGGCCTGTGGCTGGGAGTGGTCGGCTGGCTCCTTTGAACCCACGATACGCAGGATGGTTCCCAGACCCAAGGTGGCACCAGTGCCAAGTCGGGCTGGTTTGATACTACCAAGTGCGTCCTGCAATTTGCCATCCAGAAGCGGGGCACCTTAATTTTGTTTGCCAGGGAAACGGGCCGTGGGTTTTGTTTGGGGGCCTATGGCTGAGAGTGGCCGGCTGGCTCCTGAAAATCCACGCTAGGCAGCATGGTTCCCAGATGCAAGGTGGCACCAGTGCCAAGTCGGGCTGGTTTGATGGTGCAAAGTGGCTCCTGCAATCTGCCATCCAGAAGCGGGGCAGCTGATTTTTGTTTGCCAGAGAAAAATTCCGTGGATTGTTTTTGGGGGCATATTGCTGGGAGTGGCCGGCTGGCTCCTTAAAATGCTCGATACGCATGATGGTTCCCAGGTCCAAGGTGTCACCACTACCAAGTCGGCCTGCGGTTTTAGTATCAAGTTCATCCTGCAATTTGCCATCCAGAAGAGGGGCAGTTGAGTTTTGTTTGCCAGAGAAACGGGCCGAGGTTTCTGTTTGGGGACATATGGCTGAGAGTGGCCGGCTGGCCCCTGAATATCCACGATACACAGCATGGTTCCCAGATCCAAGGTGGCACCAGTGCCAAGTTGGGCTGGTTTGATAGTACCAAGTGTCTCCTGCAATCTGCCATCCAGAAGCGGGGCAGCTTACTTTTGTTTGCCAGAGAAATAGGCCTAGGTTTTTGTCTGGGGGCCTGTGGCTAGGAGTGGCCGGCTGGCTCCTAAGAATCCACGATACGCAGGATGTTTCCCAGACCCAAGGTGGCACCAGTGCCAAGTCGGGCTGGTTTGATAGTACCAAGTGGCTCCTGCAAACTCCATCAAAAAGTTGGCAGGCGTGTTTTGTTTTCCAGGGAACAGCGCCGTTGATTTTGTTTGGGGGCCTGTGGCTGGGAGTGGCCGGCTGGCTCCTTAGAATCCACGATACGCAGGATGGTTCCCAGACCCAAGGTGGCACCAGTGCCAAGTCGGGCTGGTTTGATTACACCAAGTGGCTCCTGCAATCTGCCATCCAGAAGTGAGGCAGCTAAGTTTTGTTTGCCAGAAAAAAGGGCCGTGGTTTTTGTTGGGGGCCTGTGGCTGGGAGTGGCCGGCTGGCTCCTTAGAATCCACCATACGCAGGATGGTTCCCAGACCCAAGGTGGCACCAGTGCCAAGTCGGGCTGGTTTGATAGTACCAAGTGGCTCCTGCAATCTGCCATCCAGAAGCGGTGCAGTTGAGTTTTGTTTGCCAGAGAAAAGGGCCGTGGGTTGTGTTTGGGGGCATATGGCTGGGAGTGGCCGGCTGTCTCATTAAAAAGATCGATACGCAGGATGGTTCCCAGACCCAAGGTGGCACCAGTGCCAAGTCGGGCTGTTTTTATAGTACCAAGTGCGTCCTGCAATTTGCCATCCAGAAGAGGGGCAGTGGAGTTTTGTTTGCCAGAGAATAGCGCCGTTGTTTGTGTTTGGGAGCTTGTGGCTGGGAGTGGCCGACTGGCGCCGTAGAATCTGTGTTACGCAGCATGGTTCCCAGACCAGAGGTGGCACCAGTGCCAAGTTGGGCTGGTTTGATAGTACCAAGTGGCTCCTGCAATCTGCCATCCAGAAGCGGGGCAGCTTACTTTTGTTTGCCAGGGAAACGGGCCGAGGTTTGTGACTGGGGACCTATGGCTGGGAGTGACCGGCTGGCTCCTGAAAAGCTACGATAGGCAGGATGGTGACCAGACCCATGGTGGCACCAGTGCCAAGTTGGGCTGGTTTGATAGTACCAAGTGGCTCCTGCAATCTGCCATCAAAAAGTTGTCAGGCGAGTTTTGTTTTCCAGGGAAAAGCGCCGTTGTTTGTATTTGGGGGCCTGTGGCTGGGAGTGGCCGGCTGGCTCCTTTGAACCCACAATACGCAGGATGGTTCCCAGACCCAAGGTGGCACCAGTGCCAAGTCGGGCTGGTTTGATAGTCCCAGGTGGCTCCTGCAATCTGCCATCCAGAAGCGGGGCAGCTGAGTTTTGTTTGCCAGGGAAATGGGCCGTTGTTTGTGTTTGGGGGCCTGTGGCTGGGAGTGTTCGGCTGGTTCCTGAATATGTACGATACGCAGGATTGTTCCCAGACCCAAGGTGGCACCAGTGCCAAGTCGGGCTGGTTTGATGGTGCAAAGTGGCTCCTGCAATCTGCCATCCAGACGCGGGGCAGCGGATTTTTGTTTCCATGAGAAATGGTCCGTGGTTTGTTTTTGGGGGTATATGGCTGGGCCTGGCCGGCTGGCTCCTTAAAAAGCTCGATATGCAGGATGGTTCCCTGACACAAGGTGGCACCAGTGCCACGTCGGGCGGTTTTCGTAGTACAAAGTGCGTCCTAAAATTTGCCATCCAGAAGAGGGGCAGTTGAGTTTTGTTTGCCAGAGAAAAGGTCCGTGGTTTGTTTTTGGGGGCATATGGCTGAGAGTGGCTGGGTGGCCCCTGAAAATCCACGATACACAGGATGGTTCCCAGATCCAAGGTGGCACCTGTGCCAAGTCGGGCTGATTTGATAGTACTAAGTAGCTCCTGCAATCTGCCATCCAGAAGCGGGGCAGCTTACTTTTGTTTGCCAGGGAAACGGGCCGAGGTTTGTGTTTGGGGGCCTATGGCTGAGAGTGACCGGCTGGCTCCTGAAAAGCTACAATAGGCAGGATGGTGACCAGACCCATGGTGGCACCAGTGCCAAGTTGGGCTGGTTTGATAGTACCAAGTGGTTCCTGCAATCTGCCATCCAGAAGCAGGGCAGCTGAGTTTTGTTTGCCAGAGAAAAGGGCCTTGGTTTGTGTTTGGGGGCATATGGCTGGGTGTGGCCAGCTGGCTCCTTAAAATGCACGATATGCAACATGGCTCCCAGACCCAAGGTGGCACCAGTGCCAAGTTGGGCTGGTTTGATAGTACCAAGTGGCTCCTGCAATCTTCCATGATCACGTGGAGAAATACTTTCTGGTTTCAGCCTCATGCTCTTTCTTCTCTCCCTCAACTTCTCTATCACCTCTCATCTGGTTCACATGCGCTGTCTTCAAGGTCCACAGGCTACTTTTCACAGAATCTTCTGGCCTGATGAAGTAAGAATGATGAATAGAACAGAGCTGGGATCTATTTTCCAGTTTGGATAAAATGCATTCTGCACACAAATCCAAGGAGAACGGGCTGCCCCGATGCCCAGAAAATCTTTCACTCCTGCTAGTGTTCTACGTCAACCGCAACTTAGTCTGAAAGAAAAGCTTTTTCTCTGAGAGCATCTGAGAGGTTTGCATGAAGCACTGATATCTGACATATGCAATTTTGAATAGGAGAGGAAAAAGAAAATGGCAAGGAGTTTTTAATTTTAGTGGTTTCAATTTTAATTTCCGTGCACTTTTTCAAAACTTGTCAGCTCAAATGCCCATCAACATCTTTTAGTCATCTGTAAGTCAGTATTCATATAAAATGTGCTTCAAATCCAAAGAATTTCAAATTTGCACTCCAAGCTTCTATGCCTAGATTTATGATTTCCTACACATATTAGATGAAAGGAAGGCCTTTTTTACTGTGGGAGTGCTGGAACACTGGAACAGGTTGCCCAGAGAAGTTGTGGGTGTCCCATCCCTGAAAGTATTCAAGGTCACCTTGGACGGGGCTTGGAGCAGCAACAAAGGAGAAGCTTGATGGTAGAGAAACAAAGTTGGACTATAGAAGAAACTCGGATTGAAGTATAGGATCAAGTTTTCTCTCAGCTCTTGGGGTAAATTCAAAGTTGTACAAAATGACATTTATCTGTGCTATTCACTACTGTAACAGAAAGTTTCATGAAAACTGTACAGAAGATAGTAAATTTTAAAAGAGATAAGAATTACAGCATAAAATCCATGGGATAGGTTACAACATGAGACACTCTCTAAGAGAAAATCTCTTTGTTTCAGCACTTCATCGGGGTAAGATTTCATGAAGTGCCAAAGAAGGCGGCAAAATATCATTCGGGACATTATTTACTGGAATTCAGCCTGGCCATTAGTAGGAACTGCCTTTGAACATATCATGTAGATATACCACACACACTTTCCCTTCACTGAAAAATTACTGTTTACAACAAATAAGCAATTGACGATCAAAATTGATTGAAAGCATCTTAAACATGTCAAGTATTTCATTGTAGATGATCTGTGATCCAAATGCTTCTTCCACCTTCGAGAGGGACAGAAGAATTCTTCCATATCATGATGGTTTAAAATTGTATCAACCAATGTTTTCTGCTGAAAAGATATCATCTATTTTTTTCTATTTTTGGAAGAAAATATTCCTAGACATACAACAGGTGAGAACTAAGTAATTTTAAAGAAACAAATGAAATGAAAATATTCTGTAAATAGAATGAAATGAAAAGCTGTGTTTTAAATAGGAGCTAAATATTAAACAGAATTTTTGTACCAGGCATTTGAATTACTGCACCAGCTCTTTTGCCCATCAAGAGAGGCATTTAGCATTTCAGTCTTTTCCAAGGTGTTCATGATCTGCTATGCTGATCTCTGTGTGTGCCTAGGTGTGTGTGGAGGGGGGGGCATATGAAGGGGAGTGTGTATGTTTGCTTTACAATTGTTGTGGCAGATTCATGCCTCAGCTCCACATTTTGTTTTAAAAAGGTCACACCGAGTGGATATGAAGTTTACTATCAACAAGAGATCGATTCCCAAATCATCCATTTGACTCTCCCTTATAAATCATGTGCTTTGTTGCATATTTTATCAAATATACTTTCAAGCCAGATGGAGGAAGGAGGATGTGGGAATCCCTCCACCATCTTGCAACTTTTATGTAAGTAGGTTTTCAAGAAAATCATCATTTCTCTTTTAAATATGTCTGGAACAGGCATGATGGTAGTGTCAACCTGTTGGAGTTTTTGTTGCTGGAAGAAGTTGTACAAAAGGATTGGTTTTTACATTGACCAGTTACTGAATCAAGCGCAGGAATACATTGGAAATTTAGCTGGGGGTTCCTTTTCCCAGCAGACTACTTCTAGAACGAGCTTGTACACTGAAGCTGACTCTTTTGCTCTCTTTTTGTTTCTTTCCTATTTTCTTGGCTTCTTTGCCACTATCTAGACAATTTTGGAACTTTGTTCCCAACTAAAATGGTTTCAATAGTCTGATTGTGATCATACATTTTTACAAGGAATTTTTAAAATCTTTCCTCGAGTCCAGAAAGTCAAGGACTTAGATCTTTTTCTTCCCTTATCAATATTGCCATGAAATTGATAAATAAAGACCAACTCTTTATTTTTGTTTTTAACCCACGTAGATAATTCCCATCCATTAATCCATTTTGTGGACCAATAGCTGCCATTCTGATGGAAGCTGTCACTTCTTAACAATAGGCATTCTGTGACTATGTTGACTGCACTTTGGGTGAAGATCCTAACTGGTCTTAGATATACATAGGGAGAAATTTGCTCAGCCAGTGTCAGTCTTAAGCATGCGTATCAGAAGATCTTTCTAGAGCTGGGAATTTTCCCATGAAAGGGATTCAGTTAGGGAAGAGACACTTGTGCCAGAGTTTTACATTCTTCTTGAACACTGCTTAAGGAACTTAGATGCCATGTCCATTTGGATCTCTGTCTGCACAGAACTTTGTCATGCCAGCGCTTTGAAATGCATCTTGAAGAGAATTCACTAGCACAGAATGAAAGAGAGTGGAAGGGGTTGGTGGGGCTAACCAGGCCCAACCCCCCTGCCTAAACCAGGATACCTAGAGCCTCTTGCCCAGGATTCTATCTGGGTGTACTTTTAATGTCTTCAAAGATCCAGGCTCCACAATCTTTCTGGGCAGTCTGTGCCGTGGTTCAGTCACCCTGACAGTAAAGAAACATTTACTGATGTTCAAAGGCAATCTCCTGTATTTCAGTGTGTGCCCACTGCCTCTTGTCTTTTCCCTCAGCATCACTGAAAAGACACTGATTCCCTCCCCTTTGCACTATTGCTTCCATATGTATGTGTGATGCCATGTAGAGGTATGTCAAAAACCTCCCTGAAGCCCAGGCAGATAATATTCCCTTCATCTACCAGTCAAGTTGATTCATCAGAGGAGTTTAAAGTGATGTTCAGCATGAAATTCCCCTGAAAAATCATGCTAACTACATTATTTGGTCATCTGTCATGTGCCTGGCAAGGATTTCCAGGAAGAGCTGCTTCATCAACTTCCTGGGGATAAAAAAGAGGCTGGCTGGTTTGTACTATGGCGAGTCCTCTTAATTGCCTTTTTTGAAGATGGGTGTCATTTGCTAACATCCACTCTTTAGCTCCTCTTCTAATCTACACCTCGGCAAAAAGCTTTTCCACTATGTCTGGCTAGGAAAAACTGTGCCAGCACAGAAAACATCTCCCATCGTGTTCTAGAAGTTGCACGGATGTCTGCCAAGTGTTTGGCAGGAAGAAAAGAAAAGTTGTCCAAAACAGCTTCCAATCGAATGTTCATGTGATTGGAAAAGTCAGGAGAGTGCAAAGGTACTGTTTTCTATCAGTTGGCAAGGTGCGCACACAATCCCAGTGTTGTACAGCTTGCTTCTTCACCTTCCCGAAGCTGCCGCTCTCGCCGGCTGCCGGAGCCCAAGAAGCGGCTTCTTCGCGCAAAGACGATTGTGCCGCTCACAGGGCTCTCCTTAGCGCGGCTTCTGCCGAAAGACGCCCGGCAGCGGCTCTTACCTCCGGAGAGCATCCTACCTTCGTCTTTCGCGTCTTTTGTAGTCTACATCTTAGCAAAACGCTTTTCCACTATGTCTGGCTAGGAAAAACTGTGCCAGCACAGAAAACATCTCCCATCGTGTTCTAGAAGTTGCACGGATGTCTGCCAAGTGTTTGGCAGGAAGAAAAGAAAAGTTGTCCAAAACAGCTTCCAATCGAATGTTCCTGTGATTGGAAAAGTCAGGAGAGTGCAAAGGTACTGTTTTCTATCAGTTGGCAAGGTGCGCACACAATCCCAGTGTTGTACAGCTTGCTTCTTCACCTTCCCGAAGCTGCCGCTCTCGCCGGCTGCCGGAGCCCAAGAAGCGGCTTCTTCGCGCAAAGACGATTGTGCCGCTCACAGGGCTCTCCTTAGCGCGGCTTCTGCCGAAAGACGCCCGGCAGCGGCTCTTACCTCCGGAGAGCATCCTACCTTCGTCTTTCGCGTCTTTTGTAGTCTACATCTTAGCAAAACGCTTTTCCACTATGTCTGGCTAGGAAAAACTGTGCCAGCACAGAAAACATCTCCCATCGTGTTCTAGAAGTTGCACGGATGTCTGCCAAGTGTTTGGCAGGAAGAAAAGAAAAGTTGTCCAAAACAGCTTCCAATCGAATGTTCCTGTGATTGGAAAAGTCAGGAGAGTGCAAAGGTACTGTTTTCTATCAGTTGGCAAGGTGCGCACACAATCCCAGTGTTGTACAGCTTGCTTCTTCACCTTCCCGAAGCTGCCGCTCTCGCCGGCTCCCGGAACCGAAGAAGCGGCTTCTTCGCGCAAAGACGATTGTGCCGCTCACAGTGCTCTCCTTAGCGCGGCTTCTGCCGAAAGACGCCCGGCAGCGGCTCTTACCTCCGGAGAGCATCCTACCTTCGTCTTTCGCGTCTTTTGTAGTCTACATCTTAGCAAAACGCTTTTCCACTATGTCTGGCTAGGAAAAACTGTGCCAGCACAGAAAACATCTCCCATCGTGTTCTAGAAGTTGCACGGATGTCTGCCAAGTGTTTGGCAGGAAGAAAAGAAAAGTTGTCCAAAACAGCTTCCAATCGAATGTTCCTGTGATTGGAAAAGTCAGGAGAGTGCAAAGGTACTGTTTTCTATCAGTTGGCAAGGTGCGCACACAATCCCAGTGTTGTACAGCTTGCTTCTTCACCTTCCCGAAGCTGCCGCTCTCGCCGGCTGCCGGAGCCCAAGAAGCGGCTTCTTCGCGCAAAGACGATTGTGCCGCTCACAGTGCTCTCCTTAGCGCGGCTTCTGCCGAAAGACGCCCGGCAGCGGCTCTTACCTCCGGAGAGCATCCTACCTTCGTCTTTCGCGTCTTATGTAGTCTACACCTCGGCAAAAAGCTTTTCCACTATGTCTGGCTAGGAAAAACTGTGCCAGCACAGAAAACATCTCCCATCGTGTTCTAGAAGTTGCACGGATGTCTGCCAAGTGTTTGGCAGGAAGAAAAGAAAAGTTGTCCAAAACAGCTTCCAATCGAATGTTCCTGTGATTGGAAAAGTCAGGAGAGTGCAAAGGTACTGTTTTCTATCAGTTGGCAAGGTGCGCACACAATCCCAGTGTTGTACAGCTTGCTTCTTCACCTTCCCGAAGCTGCCGCTCTCGCCGGCTGCCGGAGCCCAAGAAGCGGCTTCTTCGCGCAAAGACGATTGTGCCGCTCACAGTGCTCTCCTTAGCGCGGCTTCTGCCGAAAGACGCCCGGCAGCGGCTCTTACCTCCGGAGAGCATCCTACCTTCGTCTTTCGCGTCTTTTGTAGTCTACATCTTAGCAAAACGCTTTTCCACTATGTCTGGCTAGGAAAAACTGTGCCAGCACAGAAAACATCTCCCATCGTGTTCTAGAAGTTGCACGGATGTCTGCCAAGTGTTTGGCAGGAAGAAAAGAAAAGTTGTCCAAAACAGCTTCCAATCGAATGTTCCTGTGATTGGAAAAGTCAGGAGAGTGCAAAGGTACTGTTTTCTATCAGTTGGCAAGGTGCGCACACAATCCCAGTGTTGTACAGCTTGCTTCTTCACCTTCCCGAAGCTGCCGCTCTCGCCGGCTGCCGGAGCCCAAGAAGCGGCTTCTTCGCGCAAAGACGATTGTGCCGCTCACAGGGCTCTCCTTAGCGCGGCTTCTGCCGAAAGACGCCCGGCAGCGGCTCTTACCTCCGGAGAGCATCCTACCTTCGTCTTTCGCGTCTTTTGTAGTCTACATCTTAGCAAAACGCTTTTCCACTATGTCTGGCTAGGAAAAACTGTGCCAGCACAGAAAACATCTCCCATCGTGTTCTAGAAGTTGCACGGATGTCTGCCAAGTGTTTGGCAGGAAGAAAAGAAAAGTTGTCCAAAACAGCTTCCAATCGAATGTTCCTGTGATTGGAAAAGTCAGGAGAGTGCAAAGGTACTGTTTTCTATCAGTTGGCAAGGTGCGCACACAATCCCAGTGTTGTACAGCTTGCTTCTTCACCTTCCCGAAGCTGCCGCTCTCGCCGGCTGCCGGAGCCCAAGAAGCGGCTTCTTCGCGCAAAGACGATTGTGCCGCTCACAGGGCTCTCCTTAGCGCGGCTTCTGCCGAAAGACGCCCGGCAGCGGCTCTTACCTCCGGAGAGCATCCTACCTTCGTCTTTCGCGTCTTTTGTAGTCTACATCTTAGCAAAACGCTTTTCCACTATGTCTGGCTAGGAAAAACTGTGCCAGCACAGAAAACATCTCCCATCGTGTTCTAGAAGTTGCACGGATGTCTGCCAAGTGTTTGGCAGGAAGAAAAGAAAAGTTGTCCAAAACAGCTTCCAATCGAATGTTCCTGTGATTGGAAAAGTCAGGAGAGTGCAAAGGTACTGTTTTCTATCAGTTGGCAAGGTGCGCACACAATCCCAGTGTTGTACAGCTTGCTTCTTCACCTTCCCGAAGCTGCCGCTCTCGCCGGCTGCCGGAGCCCAAGAAGCGGCTTCTTCGCGCAAAGACGATTGTGCCGCTCACAGTGCTCTCCTTAGCGCGGCTTCTGCCGAAAGACGCCCGGCAGCGGCTCTTACCTCCGGAGAGCATCCTACCTTCGTCTTTCGCGTCTTTTGTAGTCTACATCTTAGCAAAACGCTTTTCCACTATGTCTGGCTAGGAAAAACTGTGCCAGCACAGAAAACATCTCCCATCGTGTTCTAGAAGTTGCACGGATGTCTGCCAAGTGTTTGGCAGGAAGAAAAGAAAAGTTGTCCAAAACAGCTTCCAATCGAATGTTCCTGTGATTGGAAAAGTCAGGAGAGTGCAAAGGTACTGTTTTCTATCAGTTGGCAAGGTGCGCACACAATCCCAGTGTTGTACAGCTTGCTTCTTCACCTTCCCGAAGCTGCCGCTCTCGCCGGCTCCCGGAACCGAAGAAGCGGCTTCTTCGCGCAAAGACGATTGTGCCGCTCACAGTGCTCTCCTTAGCGCGGCTTCTGCCGAAAGACGCCCGGCAGCGGCTCTTACCTCCGGAGAGCATCCTACCTTCGTCTTTCGCGTCTTTTGTAGTCTACATCTTAGCAAAACGCTTTTCCACTATGTCTGGCTAGGAAAAACTGTGCCAGCACAGAAAACATCTCCCATCGTGTTCTAGAAGTTGCACGGATGTCTGCCAAGTGTTTGGCAGGAAGAAAAGAAAAGTTGTCCAAAACAGCTTCCAATCGAATGTTCCTGTGATTGGAAAAGTCAGGAGAGTGCAAAGGTACTGTTTTCTATCAGTTGGCAAGGTGCGCACACAATCCCAGTGTTGTACAGCTTGCTTCTTCACCTTCCCGAAGCTGCCGCTCTCGCCGGCTGCCGGAGCCCAAGAAGCGGCTTCTTCGCGCAAAGACGATTGTGCCGCTCACAGGGCTCTCCTTAGCGCGGCTTCTGCCGAAAGACGCCCGGCAGCGGCTCTTACCTCCGGAGAGCATCCTACCTTCGTCTTTCGCGTCTTTTGTAGTCTACATCTTAGCAAAACGCTTTTCCACTATGTCTGGCTAGGAAAAACTGTGCCAGCACAGAAAACATCTCCCATCGTGTTCTAGAAGTTGCACGGATGTCTGCCAAGTGTTTGGCAGGAAGAAAAGAAAAGTTGTCCAAAACAGCTTCCAATCGAATGTTCCTGTGATTGGAAAAGTCAGGAGAGTGCAAAGGTACTGTTTTCTATCAGTTGGCAAGGTGCGCACACAATCCCAGTGTTGTACAGCTTGCTTCTTCACCTTCCCGAAGCTGCCGCTCTCGCCGGCTGCCGGAGCCCAAGAAGCGGCTTCTTCGCGCAAAGACGATTGTGCCGCTCACAGGGCTCTCCTTAGCGCGGCTTCTGCCGAAAGACGCCCGGCAGCGGCTCTTACCTCCGGAGAGCATCCTACCTTCGTCTTTCGCGTCTTTTGTAGTCTACATCTTAGCAAAACGCTTTTCCACTATGTCTGGCTAGGAAAAACTGTGCCAGCACAGAAAACATCTCCCATCGTGTTCTAGAAGTTGCACGGATGTCTGCCAAGTGTTTGGCAGGAAGAAAAGAAAAGTTGTCCAAAACAGCTTCCAATCGAATGTTCCTGTGATTGGAAAAGTCAGGAGAGTGCAAAGGTACTGTTTTCTATCAGTTGGCAAGGTGCGCACACAATCCCAGTGTTGTACAGCTTGCTTCTTCACCTTCCCGAAGCTGCCGCTCTCGCCGGCTGCCGGAGCCCAAGAAGCGGCTTCTTCGCGCAAAGACGATTGTGCCGCTCACAGTGCTCTCCTTAGCGCGGCTTCTGCCGAAAGACGCCCGGCAGCGGCTCTTACCTCCGGAGAGCATCCTACCTTCGTCTTTCGCGTCTTTTGTAGTCTACATCTTAGCAAAACGCTTTTCCACTATGTCTGGCTAGGAAAAACTGTGCCAGCACAGAAAACATCTCCCATCGTGTTCTAGAAGTTGCACGGATGTCTGCCAAGTGTTTGGCAGGAAGAAAAGAAAAGTTGTCCAAAACAGCTTCCAATCGAATGTTCCTGTGATTGGAAAAGTCAGGAGAGTGCAAAGGTACTGTTTTCTATCAGTTGGCAAGGTGCGCACACAATCCCAGTGTTGTACAGCTTGCTTCTTCACCTTCCCGAAGCTGCCACTCTCAGGAGGTAAGAGCCGCTGCCGGGCGTCTTTCGGCAGAAGCCGCGCTAAGGGGAGCACTGTGAGCGGCACAATCGTCTTTGCGCGAAGAAGCCGCTTCTTGGGCTCCGGCAGCCGGCGAGAGCGGCAGCTTCGGGAAGGTGAAGAAGCAAGCTGTACAACACTGGGATTGTGTGCGCACCTTGCCAACTGATAGAAAACAGTACCTTTGCACTCTCCTGACTTTTCCAATCACAGGAACATTCGATTGGAAGCTGTTTTGGACAACTTTTCTTTTCTTCCTGCCAAACACTTGGCAGACATCCGTGCAACTTCTAGAACACGATGGGAGATGTTTTCTGTGCTGGCACAGTTTTTCCTAGCCAGACATAGTGGAAAAGCTTTTTGCCGAGGTGTAGACTACATAAGACGCGAAAGACGAAGGTAGGATGCTCTCCGGAGGTAAGAGCCGCTGCCGGGCGTCTTTCAGCAGAAGCCGCGCTAAGGAGAGCACTGTGAGCGGCACAATCGTCTTTGCGCGAAGAAGCCGCTTCTTGGGCTCCGGCAGCCGGCGAGAGCGGCAGCTTCGGGAAGGTGAAGAAGCAAGCTGTACAACACTGGGATTGTGTGCGCACCTTGCCAACTGATAGAAAACAGTACCTTTGCACTCTCCTGACTTTTCCAATCACAGGAACATTCGATTGGAAGCTGTTTTGGACAACTTTTCTTTTCTTCCTGCCAAACACTTGGCAGACATCCGTGCAACTTCTAGAACACGATGGGAGATGTTTTCTGTGCTGGCACAGTTTTTCCTAGCCAGACATAGTGGAAAAGCTTTTTGCCGAGGTGTAGACTACATAAGACGCGAAAGACGAAGGTAGGATGCTCTCCGGAGGTAAGAGCCGCTGCCGGGCGTCTTTCGGCAGAAGCCGCGCTAAGGAGAGCACTGTGAGCGGCACAATCGTCTTTGCGCGAAGAAGCCGCTTCTTGGGCTCCGGCAGCCGGCGAGAGCGGCAGCTTCGGGAAGGTGAAGAAGCAAGCTGTACAACACTGGGATTGTGTGCGCACCTTGCCAACTGATAGAAAACAGTACCTTTGCACTCTCCTGACTTTTCCAATCACAGGAACATTCGATTGGAAGCTGTTTTGGACAACTTTTCTTTTCTTCCTGCCAAACACTTGGCAGACATCCGTGCAACTTCTAGAACACGATGGGAGATGTTTTCTGTGCTGGCACAGTTTTTCCTAGCCAGACATAGTGGAAAAGCGTTTTGCTAAGATGTAGACTACAAAAGACGCGAAAGACGAAGGTAGGATGCTCTCCGGAGGTAAGAGCCGCTGCCGGGCGTCTTTCGGCAGAAGCCGCGCTAAGGAGAGCACTGTGAGCGGCACAATCGTCTTTGCGCGAAGAAGCCGCTTCTTGGGCTCCGGCAGCCGGCGAGAGCGGCAGCTTCGGGAAGGTGAAGAAGCAAGCTGTACAACACTGGGATTGTGTGCGCACCTTGCCAACTGATAGAAAACAGTACCTTTGCACTCTCCTGACTTTTCCAATCACAGGAACATTCGATTGGAAGCTGTTTTGGACAACTTTTCTTTTCTTCCTGCCAAACACTTGGCAGACATCCGTGCAACTTCTAGAACACGATGGGAGATGTTTTCTGTGCTGGCACAGTTTTTCCTAGCCAGACATAGTGGAAAAGCTTTTTGCCGAGGTGTAGACTACATAAGACGCGAAAGACGAAGGTAGGATGCTCTCCGGAGGTAAGAGCCGCTGCCGGGCGTCTTTCGGCAGAAGCCGCGCTAAGGAGAGCACTGTGAGCGGCACAATCGTCTTTGCGCGAAGAAGCCGCTTCTTCGGTTCCGGGAGCCGGCGAGAGCGGCAGCTTCGGGAAGGTGAAGAAGCAAGCTGTACAACACTGGGATTGTGTGCGCACCTTGCCAACTGATAGAAAACAGTACCTTTGCACTCTCCTGACTTTTCCAATCACAGGAACATTCGATTGGAAGCTGTTTTGGACAACTTTTCTTTTCTTCCTGCCAAACACTTGGCAGACATCCGTGCAACTTCTAGAACACGATGGGAGATGTTTTCTGTGCTGGCACAGTTTTTCCTAGCCAGACATAGTGGAAAAGCGTTTTGCTAAGATGTAGACTACAAAAGACGCGAAAGACGAAGGTAGGATGCTCTCCGGAGGTAAGAGCCGCTGCCGGGCGTCTTTCGGCAGAAGCCGCGCTAAGGAGAGCACTGTGAGCGGCACAATCGTCTTTGCGCGAAGAAGCCGCTTCTTGGGCTCCGGCAGCCGGCGAGAGCGGCAGCTTCGGGAAGGTGAAGAAGCAAGCTGTACAACACTGGGATTGTGTGCGCACCTTGCCAACTGATAGAAAACAGTACCTTTGCACTCTCCTGACTTTTCCAATCACAGGAACATTCGATTGGAAGCTGTTTTGGACAACTTTTCTTTTCTTCCTGCCAAACACTTGGCAGACATCCGTGCAACTTCTAGAACACGATGGGAGATGTTTTCTGTGCTGGCACAGTTTTTCCTAGCCAGACATAGTGGAAAAGCTTTTTGCCGAGGTGTAGATGAGAAGAGGAGCTAAAGAGTGGATGTTAGCAAATGACACCCATCTTCAAAAAAGGCAATTAAGAGGACTCGCCATAGTACAAACCAGCCAGCCTCTTTTTTATCCCCAGGAAGTTGATGAAGCAGCTCTTCCTGGAAATCCTTGCCAGGCACATGACAGATGACCAAATAATGTAGTTAGCATGATTTTTCAGGGGAATTTCATGCTGAACATCACTTTAAACTCCTCTGATGAATCAACTTGACTGGTAGATGAAGGGAATATTATCTGCCTGGGCTTCAGGGAGGTTTTTGACATACCTCTACATGGCATCACACATACATATGGAAGCAATAGTGCAAAGGGGAGGGAATCAGTGTCTTTTCAGTGATGCTGAGGGAAAAGACAAGAGGCAGTGGGCACACACTGAAATACAGGAGATTGCCTTTGAACATCAGTAAATGTTTCTTTACTGTCAGGGTGACTGAACCACGGCACAGACTGCCCAGAAAGATTGTGGAGCCTGGATCTTTGAAGACATTAAAAGTACACCCAGATAGAATCCTGGGCAAGAGGCTCTAGGTATCCTGGTTTAGGCAGGGGGGTTGGGCCTGGTTAGCCCCACCAACCCCTTCCACTCTCTTTCATTCTGTGCTAGTGAATTCTCTTCAAGATGCATTTCAAAGCGCTGGCATGACAAAGTTCTGTGCAGACAGAGATCCAAATGGACATGGCATCTAAGTTCCTTAAGCAGTGTTCAAGAAGAATGTAAAACTCTGGCACAAGTGTCTCTTCCCTAACTGAATCCCTTTCATGGGAAAATTCCCAGCTCTAGAAAGATCTTCTGATACGCATGCTTAAGACTGACACTGGCTGAGCAAATTTCTCCCTATGTATATCTAAGACCAGTTAGGATCTTCACCCAAAGTGCAGTCAACATAGTCACAGAATGCCTATTGTTAAGAAGTGACAGCTTCCATCAGAATGGCAGCTATTGGTCCACAAAATGGATTAATGGATGGGAATTATCTACGTGGGTTAAAAACAAAAATAAAGAGTTGGTCTTTATTTATCAATTTCATGGCAATATTGATAAGGGAAGAAAAAGATCTAAGTCCTTGACTTTCTGGACTCGAGGAAAGATTTTAAAAATTCCTTGTAAAAATGTATGATCACAATCAGACTATTGAAACCATTTTAGTTGGGAACAAAGTTCCAAAATTGTCTAGATAGTGGCAAAGAAGCCAAGAAAATAGGAAAGAAACAAAAAGAGAGCAAAAGAGTCAGCTTCAGTGTACAAGCTCGTTCTAGAAGTAGTCTGCTGGGAAAAGGAACCCCCAGCTAAATTTCCAATGTATTCCTGCGCTTGATTCAGTAACTGGTCAATGTAAAAACCAATCCTTTTGTACAACTTCTTCCAGCAACAAAAACTCCAACAGGTTGACACTACCATCATGCCTGTTCCAGACATATTTAAAAGAGAAATGATGATTTTCTTGAAAACCTACTTACATAAAAGTTGCAAGATGGTGGAGGGATTCCCACATCCTCCTTCCTCCATCTGGCTTGAAAGTATATTTGATAAAATATGCAACAAAGCACATGATTTATAAGGGAGAGTCAAATGGATGATTTGGGAATCGATCTCTTGTTGATAGTAAACTTCATATCCACTCGGTGTGACCTTTTTAAAACAAAATGTGGAGCTGAGGCATGAATCTGCCACAACAATTGTAAAGCAAACATACACACTCCCCTTCATATGCCCCCCCCTCCACACACACCTAGGCACACACAGAGATCAGCATAGCAGATCATGAACACCTTGGAAAAGACTGAAATGCTAAATGCCTCTCTTGATGGGCAAAAGAGCTGGTGCAGTAATTCAAATGCCTGGTACAAAAATTCTGTTTAATATTTAGCTCCTATTTAAAACACAGCTTTTCATTTCATTCTATTTACAGAATATTTTCATTTCATTTGTTTCTTTAAAATTACTTAGTTCTCACCTGTTGTATGTCTAGGAATATTTTCTTCCAAAAATAGAAAAAAATAGATGATATCTTTTCAGCAGAAAACATTGGTTGATACAATTTTAAACCATCATGATATGGAAGAATTCTTCTGTCCCTCTCGAAGGTGGAAGAAGCATTTGGATCACAGATCATCTACAATGAAATACTTGACATGTTTAAGATGCTTTCAATCAATTTTGATCGTCAATTGCTTATTTGTTGTAAACAGTAATTTTTCAGTGAAGGGAAAGTGTGTGTGGTATATCTACATGATATGTTCAAAGGCAGTTCCTACTAATGGCCAGGCTGAATTCCAGTAAATAATGTCCCGAATGATATTTTGCCGCCTTCTTTGGCACTTCATGAAATCTTACCCCGATGAAGTGCTGAAACAAAGAGATTTTCTCTTAGAGAGTGTCTCATGTTGTAACCTATCCCATGGATTTTATGCTGTAATTCTTATCTCTTTTAAAATTTAC
The DNA here is from genome assembly GCF_035770615.1 of Melospiza melodia melodia. NCBI lineage: Eukaryota > Metazoa > Chordata > Aves > Passeriformes > Passerellidae > Melospiza > Melospiza melodia. The sequence continues at coordinate 26,502,295 of NC_086197.1, forward strand.
TATCTTCTGTACAGTTTTCATGAAACTTTCTGTTACAGTAGTGAATAGCACAGATAAATGTCATTTTGTACAACTTTGAATTTACCCCAAGAGCTGAGAGAAAACTTGATCCTATACTTCAATCCGAGTTTCTTCTATAGTCCGACTTTGTTTCTCTACCATCAAGCTTCTCCTTTGTTGCTGCTCCAAGCCCCGTCCAAGGTGACCTTGAATACTTTCAGGGATGGGACACCCACAACTTCTCTGGGCAACCTGTTCCAGTGTTCCAGCACTCCCACAGTAAAAAAGGCCTTCCTTTCATCTAATATGTGTAGGAAATCATAAATCTAGGCATAGAAGCTTGGAGTGCAAATTTGAAATTCTTTGGATTTGAAGCACATTTTATATGAATACTGACTTACAGATGACTAAAAGATGTTGATGGGCATTTGAGCTGACAAGTTTTGAAAAAGTGCACGGAAATTAAAATTGAAACCACTAAAATTAAAAACTCCTTGCCATTTTCTTTTTCCTCTCCTATTCAAAATTGCATATGTCAGATATCAGTGCTTCATGCAAACCTCTCAGATGCTCTCAGAGAAAAAGCTTTTCTTTCAGACTAAGTTGCGGTTGACGTAGAACACTAGCAGGAGTGAAAGATTTTCTGGGCATCGGGGCAGCCCGTTCTCCTTGGATTTGTGTGCAGAATGCATTTTATCCAAACTGGAAAATAGATCCCAGCTCTGTTCTATTCATCATTCTTACTTCATCAGGCCAGAAGATTCTGTGAAAAGTAGCCTGTGGACCTTGAAGACAGCGCATGTGAACCAGATGAGAGGTGATAGAGAAGTTGAGGGAGAGAAGAAAGAGCATGAGGCTGAAACCAGAAAGTATTTCTCCACGTGATCATGGAAGATTGCAGGAGCCACTTGGTACTATCAAACCAGCCCAACTTGGCACTGGTGCCACCTTGGGTCTGGGAGCCATGTTGCATATCGTGCATTTTAAGGAGCCAGCTGGCCACACCCAGCCATATGCCCCCAAACACAAACCAAGGCCCTTTTCTCTGGCAAACAAAACTCAGCTGCCCTGCTTCTGGATGGCAGATTGCAGGAACCACTTGGTACTATCAAACCAGCCCAACTTGGCACTGGTGCCACCATGGGTCTGGTCACCATCCTGCCTATTGTAGCTTTTCAGGAGCCAGCGGGTCACTCTCAGCCATAGGCCCCCAAACACAAACCTCGGCCCGTTTCCCTGGCAAACAAAAGTAAGCTGCCCCGCTTCTGGATGGCAGATTGCAGGAGCTACTTAGTACTATCAAATCAGCCCGACTTGGCACAGGTGCCACCTTGGATCTGGGAACCATCCTGTGTATCGTGGATTTTCAGGGGCCACCCAGCCACTCTCAGCCATATGCCCCCAAAAACAAACCACGGACCTTTTCTCTGGCAAACAAAACTCAACTGCCCCTCTTCTGGATGGCAAATTTTAGGACGCACTTTGTACTACGAAAACCGCCCGACGTGGCACTGGTGCCACCTTGTGTCAGGGAACCATCCTGCATATCGAGCTTTTTAAGGAGCCAGCCGGCCAGGCCCAGCCATATACCCCCAAAAACAAACCACGGACCATTTCTCATGGAAACAAAAATCCGCTGCCCCGCGTCTGGATGGCAGATTGCAGGAGCCACTTTGCACCATCAAACCAGCCCGACTTGGCACTGGTGCCACCTTGGGTCTGGGAACAATCCTGCGTATCGTACATATTCAGGAACCAGCCGAACACTCCCAGCCACAGGCCCCCAAACACAAACAACGGCCCATTTCCCTGGCAAACAAAACTCAGCTGCCCCGCTTCTGGATGGCAGTTTGCAGGAGCCACTTGGGACTATCAAACCAGCCCGACTTGGCACTGGTGCCACCTTGGGTCTGGGAACCATCCTGCGTATGGTGGATTCTAAGGAGCCAGCCGGCCACTCCCAGCCACAGGCCCCCAACAAAAACCACGGCCCTTTTTTCTGGCAAACAAAACTTAGCTGCCTCACTTATGGATGGCAGATTGCAGGAGCCACTTGGTGTAATCAAACCAGCCCGACTTGGCACTGGTGCCACCTTGGGTCTGGGAACCATCCTGCGTATCGTGGATTCTAAGGAGCCAGCCGGCCACTCCCAGCCACAGGCCCCCAAACAAAATCAACGGCGCTGTTCCCTGGAAAACAAAACACGCCTGCCAACTTTTTGATGGAGTTTGCAGGAGCCACTTGGTACTATCAAACCAGCCCGACTTGGCACTGGTGCCACCTTGGGTCTGGGAAACATCCTGCGTATCGTGGATTCTTAGGAGCCAGCCGGCCACTCCTAGCCACAGGCCCCCAGACAAAAACCTAGGCCTATTTCTCTGGCAAACAAAAGTAAGCTGCCCCGCTTCTGGATGGCAGATTGCAGGAGACACTTGGTACTATCAAACCAGCCCAACTTGGCACTGGTGCCACCTTGGATCTGGGAACCATGCTGTGTATCGTGGATATTCAGGGGCCAGCCGGCCACTCTCAGCCATATGTCCCCAAACAGAAACCTCGGCCCGTTTCTCTGGCAAACAAAACTCAACTGCCCCTCTTCTGGATGGCAAATTGCAGGATGAACTTGATACTAAAACCGCAGGCCGACTTGGTAGTGGTGACACCTTGGACCTGGGAAACATCATGCGTATCGAGCATTTTAAGGAGCCAGCCGGCCACTCCCAGCAATATGCCCCCAAAAACAATCCACGGAATTTTTCTCTGGCAAACAAAAATCAGCTGCCCCGCTTCTGGATGGCAGATTGCAGGAGCCACTTTGCACCATCAAACCAGCCCGACTTGGCACTGGTGCCACCTTGCATCTGGGAACCATGCTGCCTAGCGTGGATTTTCAGGAGCCAGCCGGCCACTCTCAGCCATAGGCCCCCAAACAAAACCCACGGCCCGTTTCCCTGGCAAACAAAATTAAGCTGCCCCGCTTCTGGATGGCAGATTGCAGGACGCACTTGGTAGTATCAAACCAGCCCGACTTGGCACTGGTGCCACCTTGGGTCTGGGAACCATCCTGCGTATTGTGGGTTCAAAGGAGCCAGCCGGCCACTCCCAGCCACAGGCCCCCAAATACAAACAACGGCGCTTTTCCCTGGAAAACAAAACTCGCCTGACAACTTTTTGATGGCAGATTGCAGGAGCCACTTGGTACTATCAAACCAGCCCAATTTGGCACTGGTGCCACCATGGGTCTGGTCACCATCCTGCCTATCGTAGCTTTTCAGGAGCCAGCCGGTCACTCCCAGCCATAGGTCCCCAGTCACAAACCTCGGCCCGTTTCCCTGGCAAACAAAAGTAAGCTGCCCCGCTTCTGGATGGCAGATTGCAGGAGCCACTTGGTACTATCAAACCAGCCCAACTTGGCACTGGTGCCACCTCTGGTCTGGGAACCATGCTGCGTAACACAGATTCTACGGCGCCAGTCGGCCACTCCCAGCCACAAGCTCCCAAACACAAACAACGGCGCTATTCTCTGGCAAACAAAACTCCACTGCCCCTCTTCTGGATGGCAAATTGCAGGACGCACTTGGTACTATAAAAACAGCCCGACTTGGCACTGGTGCCACCTTGGGTCTGGGAACCATCCTGCGTATCGATCTTTTTAATGAGACAGCCGGCCACTCCCAGCCATATGCCCCCAAACACAACCCACGGCCCTTTTCTCTGGCAAACAAAACTCAACTGCACCGCTTCTGGATGGCAGATTGCAGGAGCCACTTGGTACTATCAAACCAGCCCGACTTGGCACTGGTGCCACCTTGGGTCTGGGAACCATCCTGCGTATGGTGGATTCTAAGGAGCCAGCCGGCCACTCCCAGCCACAGGCCCCCAACAAAAACCACGGCCCTTTTTTCTGGCAAACAAAACTTAGCTGCCTCACTTCTGGATGGCAGATTGCAGGAGCCACTTGGTGTAATCAAACCAGCCCGACTTGGCACTGGTGCCACCTTGGGTCTGGGATCCATCCTGCGTATCGTGGATTCTAAGGAGCCAGCCGGCCACTCCCAGCCACAGGTCCCCAAACAAAATCAACGGCGCTGTTCCCTGGAAAACAAAACACGTCTGCCAACATTTTGATGGAGTTTGCAGGAGCCACTTGGTACTATCAAACCAGCCCGACTTGGCACTGGTGCCACCTTGGGTCTGGGAAACATCCTGCGTATCGTGGATTCTAAGGAGCCAGCCGGCCACTCCTAGCCACAGGCCCCCAGACAAAAACCTAGGCCTATTTCTCTGGCAAACAAAAGTAAGCTGCCCCGCTTCTGGATGGCAGATTGCAGGAGACACTTGGGACTATCAAACCAGCCCAACTTGGCACTGGTGCCACCTTGGATCTGGGAACCATGCTGTGTATCGTGGATATTCAGGGGCCAGCCGGCCACTCTCAGCCATATGTCCCCAAACAGAAACCTCGGCCCGTTTCTCTGGCAAACAAAACTCAACTGCCCCTCTTCTGGATGGCAAATTGCAGGATGAACTTGATATTAAAACCGCAGGCCGACTTGGTAGTGGTGACACCTTGGGCCTGGGAACCATCATGCGTATCGAGCATTTTAAGGAGCCAGCCGGCCACTCCCAGCAATATGCCCCCAAAAACAATCCACGGAATTTTTCTCTGGCAAACAAAAATCAGCTGCCCCGCTTCTGGATGGCAGATTGCAGGAGCCACTTTGCACCATCAAACCAGCCCGACTTGGCACTGGTGCCACCTTGCATCTGGGAACCATGCTGCCTAGCGTGGATTTTCAGGAGCCAGCCGGCCACTCTCAGCCATAGGCCCCCATACAAAACCCACGGCCCGTTTCCCTGGCAAACAAAATTAAGCTGCCCCGCTTCTGGATGGCAGATTGCAGGACGCACTTGGTAGTATCAAACCAGCCCGACTTGGCACTGGTGCCACCTTGGGTCTGGGAACCATGCTGCGTATCATGGATTTTCAGGAGCCAGCCGTCCACTGCCAGCCACAGGCCCCGAAACACAAACAACAGCCTTTTTCTCTGGCAAACAAAATTCAGCTGCCCCGCTTCTGGATGGCAGATTGCAGGAACCACTTGGTACTAACAAACCAGCCCGACTTGGCACTGGTGCCACCTTGGGTCTGGGAACCATCCTGCGTATCGTGGATTCTAAGGAGCCAGCTGGCCACTCCCAGCCACAGGCCCCCAAACACAAACAACGGTGCTTTTCCCTGGAAAACAAAACTCGCCTGCCAAACATTTGATGGCAGATTGCAGGAGCCACTTGGTACTATCAAACCAGCCCAACTTGGCACTGGTGCCACCATGGGTCTGGTCACCATCCTGCCTATCGTAGCTTTTCATGTGCCAGCCAGCCACCCCCAGCCAGAGGCCCCTAGACAAATATTTCGGCCCGTTTCCCTGGCAAACAAAAGTAAGCTACCCCGCTTCTGGATGGCAGATTGCAGGAGCCACTTTGCACCATCAAACCAGCCCAACTTGGCACTGGTGCCACCTCTGGTCTGGGAACCATCCTGCGTATCGTGGCTTCTAAGGAGCCAGCTGGCCACTCCCAGCCACAGGCCCCCAAACACAAACAACGGCGCTTTTCCCTGGAAAACAAAACTCGCCTGCCAACTTTTTGATGGCAGATTGCCGGAGCCACTTGGTACTATCAAACCAGCCCAACTTGGCACTGGTGCCACCATGGGTCTGGTCACCATCCTGCCTATCGTAGCTTTTCAGGAGCCAGTCGGTCACTCCCAGCCATAGGCCCCCAGACACAAACCTCGGCCCGTTTCCCTGGCAAACAAAAGTAAGCTGCCCCGCTTCTGCATGGCAGATTGAAGGAGCTATTTAGTACTATCAAACCAGCCCGACTTGGCACTGGTGACACCTCTGGTCTGGGAACCATCCTGCCTATCGTGGATTTTCAGGGGCCAGCCGGCCACTCTCAGCCATATGCCCCCAAAAACAAACCACGGACCTTTTCTCTGGCAAACAAAACTCAACTGCCCCTCTTCTGGATGGCAAATTTTAGGACGCACTTTGTACTACGAAAACCGCCCGACGAGGCACTGGTGCCACCTTGTGTCAGGGAACCATCCTGCATATCGAGCTTTTTAAGGGGCCAGCCGGCCACGCCCAGCCATATACCCCCAAAAACAAACCACGGACCATTTCTCATGGAAACAAAAATCCGCTGCCCCGCGTCTGGATGGCAGATTGCAGGAGCCACTTTGCACCATCAAACCAGCCCGACTTGGCACTGGTGCCACCTTGGGTCTGGGAACAATCCTGCATATCGTGGATTCTAAGGAGCCAGCCGGCCACTCCCAGCCACAGGCCCCCAAACACAAACAACGGCGCTTTTCCCTGGAAAACAAAACTCGCCTGCCAGCTTTTTGATGGCAGATTGCAGGAGCCACTTGGTACTATCAAATCATCCCAACTTGGCACTGGTGCCACTATGGGTCTGGGAACCATCCTGCCTATTGTAGCATTTCAGGAGCCAGCCGGTCACTCCCAGCCATAGTCCCCCAGACACAAACCTCGGACCGTTTCCCTGGCAAACAAAATTTGGCTGCCCCGATTCTGGATGGCAGATTGCAGGAGCCACATGGTAGTGTCAAACCAGCCCGACTTGGCACTGGTGCCACCTTGGGTCTGGGAACCATCCTGCGTATCGTGGATTCTAAGCAGCCACCCGGCCACTCTGAGCCACAGGCGCCCAAACACAAACAACGGCGCTTTTCCCTGGAAAACAAAACTCGCTTGCCAACATTTTGATGGCAGATTGCAGGAGCCACTTGGTACTATCAAACCAGCCCAACTTGGCACTGGTGCCACCATGGGTCTGGTCACCATCCTGCCTATCGTAGCTTTTCAGGAGCCAGCCGGTCACTCCCAGCCATAGACCCCCAGACACAAACCTCGGCCCGTTTCCCTGGAAAACAAAAGTAATCTGCCCCGATTCTGGATGGCAGATTGCAGGAGCCACTTGGTACTATCAAATCAGCCCAACTTGGCACTGGTGCCACCATGGGTCTGGTAAACATCCTGCCTATCGTAGCTTTTCAGGAGCCAGCCGGTCACTCCCTGCCATAGGCCCCCAGACACAAACCTCGGCCCGTTTCCCTGGCAAACAAAAGTAAACTGCCCTGCTTTTGGATGGCAGATTGCAGGATGCATTTGGTACTATCAAACCTGCCCGACTTGGCCCTCGTGCAACCTTGGCTCTGGGAACCATGCTGCGTAACGTAGATTCTACGAGGACAGGCGGCCATTCCCAGCCACAGGCCTCTAAACAAAAACAACGGCGCTTTTCCCTGGAAAACAAAACTCGCCTGCCAAATTTTTGATGGCAGATTGCAGGAGCCACTTGGTACTATCAAACCAGCCCAACTTGGTACTGGTGCCACCATGGGTCTGGTAACCATCCTGCCTATCGTAGCTTTTCAGGAGCCAGCGGGTCACTCCCACCCATAGGCCCCCAGACAAATATCTCGGCCCGTTTCCCTGGCAAACAAAAGTAAGCTGCCCCGCTTCTGGATGGCAGATTACAGCAGCCACATGGTACTATCAAACCAGGCCAACATGGCACTGGTGCCACCTTGGCTCTGGGAACCATCCTGCCTATCGTGGATTTTCAGGGGCCAGCCGGCCACTCTCAGCCATATGCCCCCAAACACATACCACGGCCCTTTGCTCTGGCAAACAAAACTCAACTGCCCCTCTTCTGGATGGCAAATTGCAGGACGCACTTGGTACTACGAAAACAGCCCGACTTGGCAGTGATGCCACCTTGGGTCAGGGAACAATCCTGCGTATCGATCTTTTTAAGGAGCCAGCCGGCCACGTCCAGCCATATACCCCCAAAAACAAACCACGGAACTTTTCTCCAGCAAACAAAAATCCGCTGCCCCGCGTCTGAATGGCAGATTTCAGGAGCTATTTAGTATTATCAAACCAGCCCGACTTGGCACTGGTGCCACCATGAGTCTGGTAACCATCCTGCCTATCGTAGCTTTTGAGTAGCCAGCCGGTCACTCCCAGCCATAGGCCCCCAGACACAAACCTCGGCCCGTTTCCCTGGGAAACAAAAGTAAGCTGACCCGCTTCTGGATGGCAGATTGCAGGAGCCACTTGGTACTATCAAACCAGCCCAACTTGGCACTGGTGCCACCTTGGCTCTGGGAACCATCCTGCGTATCCTGGGTTCAAAGGAGGCAGCCGGCCACTCCCAGCCACAGGCCTCTAAACAAGAACAACGGCGCTTTTCCCTGGAAAACAAAAGTCGCCTGACAACTTTTTGATGGCAGATTGCAGGAGCCACTTGGTACTATCAAACCAGCCCAACTTGGCACTGGTGCCACCATGGGTCTGGTCACCATCCTGCCTATCGTAGCTTTTCAGGAGCCAGCCGCTCACTCCCAGCCATAGGCCCCCAGACAAATATCTCGGCCCGTTTCCCTGGCAAACAAAAGTAAACAGCCCCGCTTCTGGATGGCAGATTGCAGGAGCCACATGGTACTATCAAACCAGGCCAACATGGCACTGGTGCCACCTCTGGTCTGGGAACCATCCTGCGTATCGTGGATTCTAAGGAGCCAGCTGGCCACTCCCAGCCACAGGCCCCCAAACACAAACAACGGTGCTTTTCCCTGGAAAACAAAACTCACCTGCCAACTTTTTGATGGCAGATTGCAGGAGCCACTTGGTACTATCAAACCAGCCCAACTTGGCACTGGTGCCACCATGGGTCTGGTCACCATCCTGCCTATCGTAGCTTTTCAGGAGCCAGCCGGTCACTCCCAGCCATAGGCCCCCAGACACAAAGCTCTACCCGTTTCCCTGGCAAACAAAAGTAAGCTACCCCGCTTCTGGATGGCAGATTGCAGGAGTCACTTTGCACCATCAAACCAGCCCGACTTGGCACTGGTGCCACCTCTGGTCTGGGACCCATCCTGCCTATCGTGGATTCTAAGGAGACAGCTGGCCACTCCCAGCCACAGGCCCCCAAACACAAACAACGGCGCTTTTCCCTGGAAAACAAAACTCGCTTGCCAACTTTTTGATGGCAGATTGCAGGAGCCACTTGGTACTATCAAACCACCCCAACTTGGCAACAAGCGGTTCCTGCAATCTGACATCCAGAAGCGGGGCAGCTTACTTTTGTTTGCCAGGGAAATGGACCGTTGTTTGTGTTTGGAGGCGTATGGCTGGGAGTGGCCGACTGGCTCCTTAAAATCCACGATACGCAGCATGGTTCCCAGACCAGAGGTGGCACCAGTGCCAAGTCGGGCTGGTTTGATAGTACAAAGTGGCTCCTGCAATCTGCCATCCAGAAGCGGGGCAGCTTACTTTTGTTTGCCAGGGAAACGGGCCGGGCTTTCTGTCTCGGGGCCTATGGCAGGGAGTGACCGGCTGGCTCCTGAAAAGCTACGATAGGCAGGATGGTGACCAGACCCATGGTGGCACCAGTGCCAAGTTGGGCTAGTTTGATAGTACCAAGTGGCTCCTGCAATCTGCCATCAAAAAGTTGGCAGGCGAGTTTTGTTTTCCAGGGAAAAGCGCCATTGTTTGTGTTTGGGGACCTGTGGTTGGGAGTGCCCGGCTGGCTCCTTAGAAACCACGATACGCAGCATGGTTACCAGACAAGAGGTGCCACCAGTGCCAAGTTGTGCTGGTTTGATACTACCAAGTGGTTCCTGCAATCTGCCATCCAGAAGCGGGGCAGCTTACTTTTGTTTGCCACGGAAACGGGCCGTTGTTTGTGTTTGGGGGCCTGTGGCTGGGAGTGGCCGACTGGCTCCTTAGAATCCATGATACGCAGGATGGGTCCCAGACCAGAGGTGGCACCAGTGCCAAGTCGGGCTGGTTTGATAGTACCAAGTGGCTCCTGCAATCTGCCATCCAGAAGCGGGGCAGCTTACTTTTGTTTGCCAGGGAAACGGGCCGAGGTTTGTGACTGGGGACCTATGGCTGGGAGTGACCGGCTGGCTCCTGAAAAGTTACGATAGGCAGGATTGTGACCAGAGCCATGGTGGCACCAGTGCCAAGTTGGGCTGGTTTGATAGTACCAAGTGGCTCCTGTAATCTGCCATCAAATAGTTGGTAGGCGAGTTTTGTTTTCCAGGGAAAAGCGCCGTTGTTTGTGTTTGGGTGCCTGTGGTAGGGAGTGGCCGGCTGGCTAATTAGAATCCACGATACGCAGGATGGTTCCCAGACCAGAGGTGGCACCAGTGCCAAGACGGGCTAGTTTGATGGTACAAAGTGGCTCCTGCAATCTGCCATCCAGAAGCGGGGTAGCTTACTTTTGTTTGCCAGGGAAACGGGCCGAGGTTTTTCTCTGGGGGCCTATGGCGGGGAGTGACCGGCTGGCTCCTGAAAAGATAAGATAGGCAGGATGGTGACCAGACCCATGGTGGCACCAGTGCCAAGTTGGGCTGATTTGATAAAACCAAGTGGCTCCTGCAATCTGCCATCAAAAAGTTGGCAGGAGAGTTTTGTTTTCCAGGGAAAAGCGCCGTTGTTTGTGTTTGGGGACCTGTGGTTGGGAGTGCCCGGCTGGCTCCTTAGAATCCACGATACGCAGCATGGTATCCAGACCCAAGGTGGCACCAGTGCCAAGTTTTGCTGGTTTGATAGTACCAAGTGGTTCCTGCAATCTGCCATCCAGAAGCAGGGCAGCTTACTTTTGTTTGCCAGGGAAACGGGCCGAGGTTTTTGTCTGGGGGCCTATGGCTGGGAGTGAACGCCTGGCTCCTGAAAAGCTACGATAGGCAGGATGGTGACCAGACCCATGGTGGCACCAGTCCCAAGTTGGGCTGGTTTGATAGTACCAAGTGGCTCCTGCAATCTGCCGTCAAAATTTGGCAGGCGAGTTTTTATTTTCCAGGGAAAAGCGCCGTTGTTTGTGTTTGGGGGCCTGTGGCTGGGAGTGGCCGGCTGGCTGCTTAGAATCCACGATACGCAGGATGGTTCCCAGACCCAAGGTGGCACCAGTGCCAAGTCGGGCTAGTATGATGGTGCAAAGTGGCTCCTGCAATCTGTCATCCAGAAGCGGGGCAGCTTACTTTTGTTTGCCAGGGAAACGGTCCGAGCTTTGTGTCTCGGGGCCTATGGCTGGGAGTGACCGGCTGGCTCCTGAAAAGCTACGATAGGCAGGATGGTGACCAGACCCATGGTGGCACCAGTGCCAAGTTGGGCTGGTTTGATAGTACCAAGTGGCTCCTGCAATCTGCCATCAAAAAGTTGGCAGGCGAGTTTTGTTTTCCAGGGAAAAGCGCCGTTGTTTGTGTTTGGGTGCCTGTGGCTGGGAGTGGCCGGCTGGCTCCTTAGAATCCACGATACGCAGGATGGTTCCCAGACCTGAGGTGGCACCAGTGCCAAGTCGGGCTGGTTTTATAGTACCAAGTGCGTCCTGCAATCTGCCATCCAGAAGCGGGGCAGCTTACTTTTGTTTGCCTGGGAAACAGGCCGAGCTTTGTGTCAGGGGGCCTATGGCTGGGAGTGACCGGCTGGCTCCTGAAAAGCTACGATAGGCAGGATGGTGACCAGACCCATGGTGGCACCAGTGCCATGTTCGGCTGATTTCATAGTACCAAGTGGCTCCTGCAATCTGCCATCAAAAAGTCGGCAGGCGAGTTTTGTTTTCCAGGGAAAAGCGCCGTTGTTTGTGTCTGCGGGCCTGTGGCTGGAGTGACCGGCTGGCTCCTTAGAATCCACGATACGCAGCATGGTTCCCAGACCCAAGGTGGCACCAGTGCCAAGTCGGGCTGGTTTGATAGTACCAAGTGGTTCCTGCAATCTGCCATCAAAAAGTTGGCAGGCGAGTTTTGTTTTCCAGGGAAAAGCGTCGTTGTTTGTGTTTGGGGGGCTGTGGCTGGGAGTGGCCGGCTGGCTCCTTAGAATCCACGATACGCAGGATGGTTCCCAGAGCCAAGGTGGCACCAGTCCCAAGTTGGGCTGGTTTGATAGTACCAAGTGGTTCCTGCAATCTGCCATCCAGAAGCGGGGCAGCTTACTTTTGTTTGCCAGGGAAACGGGCCGAGATATTTGTCTGGGGGCCTATGGCTGGGAGTGACCGGCTGGCTCCTGAAAGGCTACGATAGGCAGGATGGTGACCAGACCCATGGTGGCACCAGTGCCAAGTTGGGCTGGTTTGATAGGACCAAGTGGCTCCTGCAATCTGCCATCAAAAACTTGGCAGGCGAGTTTTGTTTTCCAGGGAAAAGCGCCGTTGTTTGTGTTTGGGGGCCTGTGGCTGGGAGTGGCCGGCTGGCTAATTAGAATCCACGACAGGCAGGATGGTTCCCAGACCAGAGGTGACACCAGTGCCAAGTCGGGCTAGTTTGATGGTGAAAAGTGGCTCCTGCAATCTGCCATCCAGAAGCGGGTTAACTTACTTTTGTTTGCCAGGGAAAAGGGCCGAGGTTTTTGTCTGGGGGCCTATGGCTGGGAGTGACCGGCTGTCTCCTGAAAAGCTACGATAGGCAGGATGGTGACCAGACCCATGGTGGCACCAGTGCCAAGTTGGGCTGGTTTCATAGTACCAAGTGGCTCCTGCAATCTGCCATCAAAAAGTTGGCAGGCGAGTTTGTTATCCAGGGAAAAGCGCCGTTGTTTTTGTTTGGGGGCCTGTGGCTGGGAGTGGACGGATGGCTAATTAGAATCCACGATACGCAGCATGGTTCCCAGACCTGAGGTGGCACCAGTGCCAAGTTGGGCTGGTTTGATACTACCAAGTGCGTCCTGCAATCTGCCATCCAGAAGCGGGGCAGCTTACTTTTGTTTGCCAGGGAAACGGGCCGAGGTTTTGTCTGGGGGCCTATGGCAGGGAGTGACCGGCTGGCTCCTGAAAAACTACGATAGGCAGGATGGTGACCAGACCCATGGTGGCACCAGTGCCAAGTTGGGCTGGTTTGATAGTACCAAGTGGCTCCTGCAATCTGCCATCAAAATGTTGGCAGGCGAGTTTTGTTTTCCATGGAAAAGCGCCGTTGTTTGTGTTTGGGGGCCTGTGGCTGGGAGTGGCCGGCTGGCTCCTTAGAATCCAAAATACGCAGGATGGTTCCCAGACCTGAGGTGGCACCAGTCCCAAGTTGGGCTGGTTTGATTGTAGCAAATGGTTCCTGCAATCTACCATCCAGAAGCGGGGCAGCTTACTTTTGTTTGCCTGGGAAACGGGCCGAGCTTTGTGTCTGGGGGCCTATGGCTGGGAGTGACCGGCTGGCTCCTGAAAAGCTACGATAGGCAGGATGGTGACCAGACCCATGGTGGCACCAGTGCCATGTTCGGCTGATTTCATAGTACCAAGTGGCTCCTGCAATCTGCCATCAAAATGTTGGCAGGCGAGTTTTGTTTTCCAGGGAAAAGCGCCGTTGTTTGTGTCTGCGGGCCTGTGGCTGGAGTGGCCGGCTGGCTCCTTAGAATCCACAATACGCAGCATGGTTCCCAGACCCAAGGTGGCACCAGTGCCAAGTTGGGCTGGTTTGATAGTACCAAGTGGTTCCTGCAATCTGCCATCAAAAAGTTGTCAGGCGAGTTTTGTTTTCCAGGGAAAATCGCCGTTGTTTTTGTTTGGGGGCCTGTGGCTGGGAGTGGCCGGCTGGCTCCTTAGAACACACGATACGCAGGATGGTTCCCAGACCCAAGGTGGCACCAGTACCAAGTCGGGCTGGTTTGATAATAACAAGTGGATCCTGCAATCTGCCATCCAGAAGCGGGGCAGCTTACTTTTGTTTGCCAGGGAAACGGGCCGAGCTTTGTGTCTGGGGGCCTATGGCTGGGAGTGACCGGCTGGCTCCTGAAAAGCTACGATAGGCAGGATGGTGACCAGACCCATGGTGGCACCAGTGCCAAGTTGGGCTGGTTTGATAGTACCAAGTGGCTCCTGCAATCTGCCATCAAAAAGTTGGCAGGCGAGTTTTGTTTTCCAGGGAAAAGCGCCGTTGTGTGTGTTTTGGGGCCTGTGGCTGGGAGTGGATGGCTGGCTCCTGAAAATCCATGATACGCAGCATGGTTCCCAGACCCAAGGTGGCACCAGTGCCAAGTCGGGCTGGTTTCATAGTACCCAGTGGCTCCTGCAATCTGCCATCCAGAAGAGGGGCAGTTGAATTTTGTTTTCCAGAGAAAAGGGCCGTGGTTTGTGTTTGGGGCCTATGGCTGAGAGTGACCGGCTGGCTCCTGAAAAGCTACGATAGGCAGGATGGTGACCAGACCGATGGTGGCACCAGTGCCAAGTCGGGCTGGTTTGATAATACTAAATAGCTCCTGCAATCTGCCATCCAGACGCGGGGCAGCGGATTTTTGCTTGCTGGAGAAAAGTTCCGTGGGTTTTTTTTGGGGGTATATGGCTGGACGTTGCCGGCTGACTCCTTAAAAACATCGATACGCAGGATGGTTCCCTGACCCAAGGTGGCATCACTGCCAAGTCGGGCTGTTTTCGTAGTACCAAGTGGCTCCTGCAATTTGCCATCCAGAAGAGGGGCAGTTGAGTTTTGTTTACCAGAGAAAAGGGCCGTGGTTTGTGTTTTGGGGCATATGGCTGAGAGTGGCCGGCTGGCGCCTGAAAATCCACGATAGGCAGGATGGTTCCCAGAGCCAAGGTGGCACCAGTGCCATGTTGGCCTGGTTTGATAGTACCATGTGGCTCCTGCAATCTGCCATCCAGAAGCGGGGCAGCTTACTTTTGTTTGCCAGGGAAACGGGCCGAGGTATTTGTCTGGGGGCCTATGGCTGGGAGTGACCGGCTGGCTCCTGAAAAGCTACGATAGGCAGGATGGTGACCAGACCCATGGTGGCACCAGTGCCAAGTCGGGCTGGTTTGATAGTACCAAGTGGCTCCTGCAATCTGCCATCAAAAAGTTGGCAGGCGAGTTTTGTTTTCCAGGGTAACGCGCCGTTGTTTTTGTTTAGAGGCCTGTGGCTGGGAGTGTCCGCCTGTCCTCTTAGAATCTACGTTACGCAGCATGGTTCCCAGAGCCAAGGTGGCACCAGTGCCAAGTTGGGCTGGTTTGATAGTAGCAAGTGGTTCCTGCAATCTGCCATCCAGAAGAGGGGCAGCTTACTTTTGTTTGCCAGGGAAACGGGCCGAGGTATTTCTCTGGGGGCCTATGGCAGGGAGTGACCGGCCGGCTCCTGAAAAGCTAAGATAGGCAGGATGTTTACCAGACCCATGATGGCACCAGTGCCAAGTTGGGCTAATTTGATACTACCAAGTGGCTCCTGCAATGTGCCATCCAGAATCGGGGGTGCTTACTTTTGTTTTCCAGGGAAACGGGCCGAGGTTTGTGTCTGGGGGTTTATGGCTGGGAGTGACCGGCTGGCTCCTGAAAAGCTACGATAGGCAGGATGGTGACCAGACCCATGGTGGCACCAGTGCCAAGTTGGGCTGGTTTGATAGTACCAAGTGGCTCCTGCAATCTGCCATCAAAATGTTGGCAGGCGAGTTTTGGTTTCCAGGGAAAAGCGCCGTTGTTTGTGTTTGGGCGCCTGTGGCACGGAGTGGCCGGGTGGCTGCTTAGAATCCACGATACGCAGGATGGTTCCCAGACCCAAGGTGGCACCAGTGCCAAGTCGGGCTGTTTTGACACTACCAAGTGGCTCCTGCAATCTGCCATCCAGAATCGGGGCAGCTTAATTTTGTTTGCCAGGGAAACGGTCCGAGGTTTGTGATGGGGGCCTATGGCTGGGAGTGACCGGCTGGCTCCTGAAATGGTACATTTGGCAGGATGGTTCCCAGACCCATAATGGCACCAGTGCCAAGTTGGGATGATTTGATAGTACCAAGTGGCTCCTGCAATCTGCCATCAAAAAGCTGGCAGGCGAGTTTTGTTTTCCAGGGAAAAGCGCCGTTGTTTGTATTTGGGGGCCTGTGGCTGGGAGTGGCCGCCTGGCGCCTTAGAATCTACGTTACGCAGCATGGTTCCCAGACCCAAAGTGGCACCAGTGTCAAGTTGGGCTGGTTTGATAGTACCAAGTGGCTCCTGCAATCTGCCATCCAGAAGCGGGGTAGATTACTTTTGTTTGCCAGGGAAACGGGCAGAGCTTTCTGTCTGGGGGCCTATGGTTGGGAGTAACCGGCTGGCTCCTGAAAAGCTACGATAGGCAGGATGGTTCCCAGATCCAAGATGGCACCAGTGCCAAGTCGGGGTGGTTTGATGGTGCAACGTGGCTCCTGCAATCTGCCATCCTGACGCGGGGCAGCGGATTTTTGTTTCCAAGAGAAATGGTCCGTGGTTTGTTTTTGGGGCTATATGGCTGGGCGTGGCCTGCTGGCTCCTTAAAAAGCTACGATAGGCAGGATGGTTCCCTGACCCAAGGTGGCACCAGTGCCAAGTCGGGCGGTTTTCGTAGTACAAAGTGCGTCCTAAAATTTGCCATCCAGAAGAGGGGCAGTTGAGTTTTGTTTACCAGAGAAAAGGGCCGTGGTTTGTTTTTGGGGGCATATGGCTGATAGTGGCCGTCTGGCGCCTGAAAATCCACGATAGGCAGGATGGTGACCAGACCAGAGGTGGCACCAGTGCCAAGTCGGGCTGGTTTGATAGTACTAAATAGCACCTGCAATCTGCCATGCAGAAGCGGGGCAGCTTACTTTTGTTTGCCAGGGAAACGGGCCGAGGTTTGTGTCTGGGGGCCTATGGCTGGGAGTGACCGCCTGGCTCCTGAAAAGCTACGACAGGCAGGATGGTTACCAGACCCATGGTGGCACCAGTGCCAAGTTGGGCTGGTTTGATAGTACCAAGTGGCTCCTGCAATCTGCCATCAAAAAGTTGTCAGGCGAGTTTTGTTTTCCAGGGAAAAGCGCCGTTGTTTGTGTTTGGGGGACTGTTGGTGGGAGTGGCCGGCTGGCTCCTTAGAACACACGATACGCAGGATGGTTCCCAGACCCAAGGTGGCACCAGTGCCACGTCGGGCTGGTTTGATGGTGAAAAGTGGCTCCTGCAATCTGCCATCCTGAAGCGGGGTAGCTTACTTTTGTGTGCCAGGGAAACGGGCCGAGGTTTATGACTGGGGGCCTAGGGCTAGGAGTGACCGGCTGGCTCCTGAAAAGCAACAATAGGCAGGATGGTTCCCAGACCCAAGGTGGCACCAGTGCCAAGTTGGGCTGGTTTGATGGTACCAACTGGCTCCTGCAATCTGCCATCTAAAAGTTGTCAGGCGAGTTTTGTTTTCCAGGGAAAAGCGCCGTTGATTTTGTTTGGAGGCCTGTGGCTGGCAGTGGCTGCCTGTCGTCTTAGAATCCGGGTTACGCAGCATGGTTCCCAGAGCCAAGGTGGCACCAGTGCCAAGTTGGGCTGATTTGATGGTGCAAAGTGGCTCCTGCAATCTGCCATCCAGAAGTGCGGTAGCTTACTTTTGTGTGCCAGGGAAACAGGCCGAGCTTTGTGTCTGGGGGCCTATGGCTGGGAGTGACCGGCTGGCTCCTGAAAAGCTACGATAGGCAGGATGTTGACCAGACCCATGGTGGCACCAGTGCCAAGTTGGGCTGGTTTGATAGTACCAAGTGGCTCCTGCAATCTGCCATCAAAAAGTTGGCAGGCGAGTTTTGTTTTCCAGGGAAAAGCGCCTTTGTGTGTGTTTTGGGGCCTGTGGCTGGGAGTGGCCAGCTGGCTCCTTAGAATCCACGATACGCAGGATGGTTCCCAGACCCAAGGTGGCACCAGTGCCAAGTCGGGCTGGTTTGTTAGCACCAAGTGGTTCCTGCAATCTGCCATCCAGAAGCGGGGCAGCTGAATTTTGTTTGCCAGAGAAAAAGGCAGTTGTTTGTGTTTCGGGGCCTGTGGCTGGCAGTGGACGGCTGGCTCCTGAAAATCCATGATACGCAGCATGGTTCCCAGACCCAAGGTGGCACCAGTGCCAAGTAGGGCTGGTTTCATAGTACCTAGTGGCTCCTGCAATCTGCCATCCAGAAGAGGGGCAGTTGAGTTTTGTTTTCCAGAGAAAAGGGCCGTGGTTTGTGTTTGGGGCCTATGGCTGAGAGTGACCGGCTGGCTCCTGAAAAGCTACGATAGGCAGGATGGTGACCAGACCCATGGTGGCACCAGTGCCAAGTCGGGCTGGTTTGATAATACTAAATAGCTCCTGCAATCTGCCATCCAGACGCGGGGCAGCGGATTTTTGCTTGCTGGAGAAAAGTTCCGTGGGTTTTTTTTGGGGGTATATGGCTGGACGTTGCCGGCTGACTCCTTAAAAACATCGATACGCAGGATGGTTCCCTGACCCAAGGTGGCATCACTGCCAAGTCGGGCTGTTTTCGTAGTACCAAGTGCGTCCTGCAATTTGCCATCCAGAAGAGGGGCAGTTGAGTTTTGTTTACCAGAGAAAAGGGCCGTGGTTTGTGTTTGGGGGCATATGGCTGAGAGTGGCCGGCTGGCGCCTGAAAATCCACGATAGGCAGGATGGTTCCCAGAGCCAAGGTGGCACCAGTGCCATGTTGGCCTGGTTTGATAGTACCATGTGGCTCCTGCAATCTGCCATCCAGAAGCGGGGCAGCTTACATTTGTTTGCCAGGGAAACGGGCCGAGGTATTTGTCTGGGGGCCTATGGCTGGGAGTGACCGCCTGGCTCCTGAAAAGCTACGATAGGCAGGATGGTGACCAGACCCATGGTGGCACCAGTGCCAAGTTGGGCTGGTTTGATAGTACCAAGTGGCTCCTGCAATCTGCCATCCAGAAGCGGGGTAGCTTACTTTTGTTTGCCAGGGAAACGGGCAGAGCTTTCTGTCTGGGGGCTATGGTTGGGAGTAACCGGCTGGCTCCTGAAAAGCTACGATAGGCAGGATGGTTCCCAGATCCAAGATGGCAGCAGTGCCAAGTCGGGGTGGTTTGATGGTGCAAAGTGGCTCCTGCAATCTGCCATCCTGACGCGGGGCAGCGGATTTTTGTTTCCAAGAGAAATGGTCCGTGGTTTGTTTTTGGGGCTATATGGCTGGGCGTGGCCTGCTGGCTCCTTAAATAGCTACGATAGGCAGGATGGTTCCCTGACCCAAGGTGGCACCAGTGCCAAGTCGGGCGGTATTCGTAGTACAAAGTGCGTCCTAAAATTTGCCATCCAGAAGAGGGGCAGTTGAGTTTTGTTTACCAGAGAAAAGGGCCGTGGTTTGTTTTTGGGGGCATATGGCTGATAGTGGCCGTCTGGCCCCTGAAAATCCACGATAGGCAGGATGGTTCCCAGACCAGAGGTGGCACCAGTGCCAAGTCGGTCTGGTTTGATAGTACTAAATAGCACCTGCAATCTGCCATGCAGAAGCGGGGCAGCTTATTTTGTTTGCCAGGGAAACGGGCCGAGGTTTGTGTCTGGGGGCCTATGGCTGGGAGTGACCGGCTGGCTCCTGAAAAGCTACGATAGGCAGGATGGTTACCAGACCCATGGTGGCACCAGTGCCAAGTTGGGCTGGTTTGATAGTACCAAGTGGCTCCTGCAATCTGCCATCAAAAAGTTGGCAGGCCAGTTTTGTTTTCCAGGGAAAAGCGCCGTTGTTTGTGTTTGGGGGACTGTGGGTGGGAGTGGCCGGCTGGCTCCTTAGAACACACGATACGCAGGATGGTTCCCAGACCCAAGGTGGCACCAGTGCCACGTCGGGCTGGTTTGATGGTGAAAAGTGGCTCCTGCAATCTGCCATCCTGAAGCGGGGTAGCTTACATTTGTGTGCCAGGGAAACGGGCCGAGGTTTATGACTGGGGGCCTAGGGCTAGAAGTGACCGGCTGGCTCCTGAAAAGCAACAATAGGCAGGATGGTTCCCAGACCCAAGGTGGCACCAGTGCCAAGTTGGGCTGGTTTGATGGTACCAACTGGCTCCTGCAATCTGCCATCTAAAAGTTGTCAGGCGAGTTTTGTTTTCCAGGGAAAAGCGCCGTTGATTTTGTTTGGAGGCCTGTGGCTGGCAGTGGCTGCCTGTCGTCTTAGAATCCGGGTTACGCAGCATGGTTCCCAGAGCCAAGGTGGCACCAGTGTCAAGTTGGGCTGGTTTGATAGTACCAAGTGGCTCCTGCAATCTGCCATCCAGAAGCGGGGCAGCTTACTTTTGTTTGCCAGGGAAACGGGCCGAGGTATTTGTCTGGGGACCTATGGCTGGGAGTGACCGGCTGGCTCCTGAAAAGCTACGATAGGCAGGATGGTTCCCTGACCCAAGGTGGCACCAGTGCCAAGTCGGGCGGTTTTCGTAGTACAAAGTGCGTCCTAAAATTTGCCATCCAGAAGAGGGGCAGTTGAGTTTTGTTTACCAGAGAAAAGCCCGTGGTTTGTTTTTGGGGGCATATGGCTGATAGTGGCCGTCTGGCCCCTGAAAATCCACGATAGGCAGGATGGTTCCCAGACCAGAGGTTGCACCAGTGCCAAGTCGGGCTGGTTTGATAGTACTAAATAGCACCTGCAATCTGCCATGCAGAAGCGGGGCAGCTTACTTTTGTTTGCCAGGGAAACGGGCCGAGGTTTGTGTCTGGGGGCCTATGGCTGGGAGTGACCGCCTGGCTCCTGAAAAGCTACGATAGGCAGGATGGTGACCAGACCCATGGTGGCACCAGTGCCAAGTTGGGCTGGTTTGATAGTACCAAGTGGCTCCTGCAATCTGCCATCAAAAAGTTGGCAGGCCAGTTTTGTTTTCCAGGGAAAAGCGCCGTTGTTTGTGTTTGGGGGACTGTGGCTGGGAGTGGCCGGCTGGCTCCTTAGAACACACGATACGCAGGATGGTTCCCAGACCCAAGGTGGCACCAGTGCCAAGTCGGGCTGGTTTGATGGTGAAAAGTGGCTCCTGCAATCTGCCATCCTGAAGCGGGGTAGCTTACATTTGTGTGTCAGGGAAACGGGCCGAGGTTTATGACTGGGGGCCTAGGGCTAGAAGTGACCGGCTGGCTCCTGAAAAGCAACAATAGGCAGGATGGTTCCCAGACCCAAGGTGGCACCAGTGCCAAGTTGGGCTGGTTTGATGGTACCAACTGGCTCCTGCAATCTGCCATCTAAAAGTTGTCAGGCGAGTTTTGTTTTCCAGGGAAAAGCGCCGTTGATTTTGTTTGGAGGCCTGTGGCTGGCAGTGGCTGCCTGTCGTCTTAGAATCCGGGTTACGCAGCATGGTTCCCAGAGCCAAGGTGGCACCAGTGTCAAGTTGGGCTGGTTTGATAGTACCAAGTGGCTCCTGCAATCTGCCATCCAGAAGCGGGGCAGCTTACTTTTGTTTGCCAGGGAAACGGGCCGAGGTATTTGTCTGGGGACCTATGGCTGGGAGTGACCGGCTGGCTCCTGAAAAGCTACGATAGGCAGGATGGTGACCAGACCCATGGTGGCACCAGTGCCAAGTTGGGCTGGTTTGATAGTACCAAGTGGCTCCTGCAATCTGCCATCAAAAAGTTGGCAGGTCAGTTTTGTTTTCCAGGGAAAAGCGCCGTTGTTTCTGTTTGGGGGACTGTGGCTGGGAGTGGCCGGCTGGCTCCTTAGAACACAGGATACGCAGGATGGTTCCCAGACCCAAGGTGGCACCAGTGCCAAGTCGGGCTGGTTTGATAGCACCAAGTGGCTCCTGCAATCTGCCATCCAGAAGCGGGGCAGCTTACTTTTGTTTTCCAGGGAAACGGATCGAGGTTTTTTTCTGGGGGCCTATGGCTGGGAGTGACCGGCTGGCTCCTGAAAAGCTACGATAGGCAGGATGGTGACCAGACCCATGGTGGCACCAGTGCCAAGTTGGGCTGGTTTGATAGTACCAAGTGGCTCCTGCAATCTGCCATCAAAAAGTTGGCAGGCGAGTTTTGTTTTCCAGGGAAAAGCGCCGTTGTGTGTATTTTGGGGCCTGTGGCTGGGAGTGGACAGCTGGCTCCTTAGAATCCACGATACGCAGGATGGTTCCCAGACCCAAGGTGGCACCAGTGCCAAGTCGGGCTGGTTTGTTAGTACCAAGTGGTTCCTGCAATCTGCCATCCAGAAGCGGGGCAGCTGAATTTTGTTTGCCAGAGAAAAAGGCTGTTGTTTGTGTTTCGGGGCCTGTGGCTGGCAGTGGACGGCTGGCTCCTGAAAATCCATGATACGCAGCATGGTTCCCAGACCCAAGGTGGCACCAGTGCCAAGTAGGGCTAGTTTCATAGTACCCACTGGCTCCTGCAATCTGCCATCCAGAAGAGGGGCAGTTGAGTTTTGTTTTCCAGAGAAAAGGGCCGTGGTTTGTGTTTGGGGCCTATGGCTGAGAGTGACCGGCTGGCCCCTGAAAATCCACGATAGGAAGGATGGTTCCCAGATCCAAGGTGGCAGCAGTGCCATGTTGTGCTGGTGTGATAGTCCCAAGTGGCTCCTGCAATCTGCCATCCAGAAGTGGGGCAGCTGAATTTTGTTTGCCAGAGCAAAAGGCTGTGGTTTTTGTTTGGGGGCCTATGGCTGGGAGTGGCCGGCTGGCTCCTGAAAATCCATGATACGCAGCATGGTTCCCAGACCCAAGGTGGCACCAGTGCCAAGTGGGGCTGGTTTTATAGTACCAAGTGCGTCCTGCAATCTCCCATCCAGAAGCGGGGCAGCTGAGTTTTGTTTGCCTGTGAAACGGGCCGTTGTTTTTGATTGGGGTCTGTGGCCGAGAATGTTCAGCTGGCTCCTGACAATCCACAATACGCAGGATGGTTCCCAGACCCAAGGTGGCACCAGTGCCAAGTCGGGCTGTTTTTATAGTACCAAGTGCGTCCTGCAATTTGCCATCCAGAAGAGGGGCAGTTGAGTTTTGTTTGCCAGAGAAAAGCGCCGTTGTTTGTGTTTGGGGGCTTGTGGCTGGGAGTGGCCGACTGGCGCCTTAGAATCTGCGATACGCAGCATGGTTCCCAGACCCAAGGTGGCACCAGTGCCAAGTTGGGCTGGTTTGATACTACCAAGTGGCTCCTGCAATCTGCCATCCAGAAGCGGGGCAGCTTACTTTTGTTTGCCAGGGAAACGGGCCGAGGTTTGTGTTTGGGGGCCTATGGCTGGGAGTGACCGGCTGGCTCCTGGAAAGCTACAATAGGCAGGATGCTTACCAGACCCATGGTGGCACCAGTGCCAAGTTGGGCTGGTTTGATAGTACCAAGTTGCTCCTGCAATCTGCCATCAAAAAGTTGGCAGGCGAGTTTTGTTTTCCAGGGAAAAGCGCCGTTGTTTGTGTTTGGGGGCCTGTGGCTGGGAGTGGCCGGCTGGCTCCTTAGAATCCACGATACGCAGGATGGTTCCCAGACCCAAGGTGGCACCAGTGCCAAGTCGGGCTGGTTTGATACTACCAAGTGGTTCCTGCAATCTGCCATCCAGAAGCAGGGCAGCTTACTTTTGTTTGCCAGGGAAACGGGCCGTGGGTTTTGTTTGGGGGCATATAGCTGAGAGTGGCCCGCTGGCCCCTGAAAATCCACCCTAGGCAGCATGGTTCCCAGATGCAAGGTGGCACCAGTGCCAAGTCGGGCTGGTTTGATGGTGCAAAGTGGCTCCTGCAATCTGCCATCCAGAAGCGGGGCAGCTGATTTTTGTTTGCCAGAGAAAAATTCCGTGGATTGTTTTTGGGGGCATATTGCTGGGAGTGGCCGGCTGGCTCCTTAAAATGCTCGATACGCATGATGGTTCCCAGGCCCAAGGTGTCACCACTACCAAGTCGGCCTGCGGTTTTAGTATCAAGTTCATCCTGCAATTTGCCATCCAGAAGAGGGGCAGTTGAGTTTTGTTTGCCAGAGAAACGGGCCGAGGTTTCTGTTTGGGGACATATGGCTGAGAGTGGCCGGCTGGCCCCTGAAAATCCACGATACACAACATGGTTCCCAGATCCAAGGTGGCACCAGTGCCAAGTTGGGCTGGTTTGATAGTCCCAAGTGTCTCCTGCAATCTGCCATCCAGAAGCGGGGCAGCTTACTTTTGTTTGCCAGAGAAATAGGCCTAGGTTTTTGTTTGGGGGCCTGTGGCTAGGAGTGGCCTGCTGGCTCCTAAGAATCCACGATACGCAGGATGTTTACCAGACCCATGGTGGCACCAGTGCCAAGTTGGGCTGGTTTGATAGTACCAAGTGGCTCCTGCAAACTCCATCAAAAAGTTGGCAGGCGTGTTTTGTTTTCCAGGGAACAGCGCCGTTGATTTTGTTTGGGGGCCTGTGGCTGGGAGTGGCCGGCTGGCTCCTTAGAATCCACGATACGCAGGATGGTTCCCAGACCCAAGGTGACACCAGTGCCAAGTCGGGCTGGTTTGATTACACCAAGTGGCTCCTGCAATCTGCCATCCAGAAGTGAGGCAGCTAAGTTTTGTTTGCCAGAAAAAAGGGCCGTGGTTTTTGTTGGGGGCCTGTGGCTGGGAGTAGCCGGCTGGCTCCTTAAAATCCACGATAGGCTGGATGGTTCCCAGACCCAAGGTGGCACCAGTGCCAAGTCGGGCTGGTTTGATAGTACCAAGTGGCTCCTGCAATCTGCCATCCAGAAGCGGGGCAGCTTACTTTTGTTTGCCAGGGAAACGGGCCGCGGTTTGTGTTTGGGGGCCTATGGCTGGGAGTGACCGGCTGGCTCCTGGAAAGCTACAATAGGCAGGATGCTTACCAGACCCATGGTGGCACCAGTGCCAAGTTGGGCTGGTTTGATAGTACCAAGTTGCTCCTGCAATCTGCCATCAAAAAGTTGGCAGGCGAGTTTTGTTTTCCAGGGAAAAGCGCCGTTGTTTGTGTTTGGGGGCCTGTGGCTGGGAGTGGCCGGCTGGCTCCTTAGAATCCACGATACGCAGGATGGTTCCCAGACCCAAGGTGGCACCAGTGCCAAGTCGGGCTGTTTTTATAGTACCAAGTGCGTCCTGCAATTTGCCATCCAGAAGAGGGGCAGTTGAGTTTTGTTTGCCAGAGAAAAGCGCCGTTGTTTGTGTTTGGGGGCTTGTGGCTGGGAGTGGCCGACTGGCGCCTTAGAATCTGCGATACGCAGCATGGTTCCCAGACCCAAGGTGGCACCAGTGCCAAGTTGGGCTGGTTTGATACTACCAAGTGGCTCCTGCAATCTGCCATCCAGAAGCGGGGCAGCTTACTTTTGTTTGCCAGGGAAACGGGCCGAGGTTTGTGTTTGGGGGCCTATGGCTGGGAGTGACCGGCTGGCTCCTGGAAAGCTACAATAGGCAGGATGCTTACCAGACCCATGGTGGCACCAGTGCCAAGTTGGGCTGGTTTGATAGTACCAAGTTGCTCCTGCAATCTGCCATCAAAAAGTTGGCAGGCGAGTTTTGTTTTCCAGGGAAAAGCGCCGTTGTTTGTGTTTGGGGGCCTGTGGCTGGGAGTGGCCGGCTGGCTCCTTAGAATCCACGATACGCAGGATGGTTCCCAGACCCAAGGTGGCACCAGTGCCAAGTCGGGCTGGTTTGATACTACCAAGTGGTTCCTGCAATCTGCCATCCAGAAGCAGGGCAGCTTACTTTTGTTTGCCAGGGAAACGGGCCGTGGGTTTTGTTTGGGGGCATATAGCTGAGAGTGGCCCGCTGGCCCCTGAAAATCCACCCTAGGCAGCATGGTTCCCAGATGCAAGGTGGCACCAGTGCCAAGTCGGGCTGGTTTGATGGTGCAAAGTGGCTCCTGCAATCTGCCATCCAGAAGCGGGGCAGCTGATTTTTGTTTGCCAGAGAAAAATTCCGTGGATTGTTTTTGGGGGCATATTGCTGGGAGTGGCCGGCTGGCTCCTTAAAATGCTCGATACGCATGATGGTTCCCAGGCCCAAGGTGTCACCACTACCAAGTCGGCCTGCGGTTTTAGTATCAAGTTCATCCTGCAATTTGCCATCCAGAAGAGGGGCAGTTGAGTTTTGTTTGCCAGAGAAACGGGCCGAGGTTTCTGTTTGGGGACATATGGCTGAGAGTGGCCGGCTGGCCCCTGAAAATCCACGATACACAACATGGTTCCCAGATCCAAGGTGGCACCAGTGCCAAGTTGGGCTGGTTTGATAGTCCCAAGTGTCTCCTGCAATCTGCCATCCAGAAGCGGGGCAGCTTACTTTTGTTTGCCAGAGAAATAGGCCTAGGTTTTTGTTTGGGGGCCTGTGGCTAGGAGTGGCCTGCTGGCTCCTAAGAATCCACGATACGCAGGATGTTTACCAGACCCATGGTGGCACCAGTGCCAAGTTGGGCTGGTTTGATAGTACCAAGTGGCTCCTGCAAACTCCATCAAAAAGTTGGCAGGCGTGTTTTGTTTTCCAGGGAACAGCGCCGTTGATTTTGTTTGGGGGCCTGTGGCTGGGAGTGGCCGGCTGGCTCCTTAGAATCCACGATACGCAGGATGGTTCCCAGACCCAAGGTGACACCAGTGCCAAGTCGGGCTGGTTTGATTACACCAAGTGGCTCCTGCAATCTGCCATCCAGAAGTGAGGCAGCTAAGTTTTGTTTGCCAGAAAAAAGGGCCGTGGTTTTTGTTGGGGGCCTGTGGCTGGGAGTAGCCGGCTGGCTCCTTAAAATCCACGATAGGCTGGATGGTTCCCAGACCCAAGGTGGCACCAGTGCCAAGTCGGGCTGGTTTGATAGTACCAAGTGGCTCCTGCAATCTGCCATCCAGAAGCGGGGCAGCTTACTTTTGTTTGCCAGGGAAACGGGCCGCGGTTTGTGTCTCGGGGCCTATGGCAGGGAGTGACCGGCTGGCTCCTGAAAAGCTACGATAGGCAGGATGGTGACCAGACCCATGGTGGCACCAGTGGCAAGTTGGGCTGGTTTGATAGTACCAAGTGGCTCCTGCAATCTGCCATCAAAAAGTTGGGAGGCGAGGTTGTTTTCCAGGGAAAAGCGCCGTTGTGTGTGTTTTGGGGCCTGTGGCTGGGAGTGGCCAGCTGGCTCCTTAGAATCCACGATACGCAGGATGGTTCCCAGACCCAAGGTGGCACCAGTGCCAAGTCAGGCTGGTTTGATAGCACCAAGTGGCTCCTGCAATCTGCCATCCAGAAGCGGGGCAGCTTACTTTTGTTTTCCAGGGAAACGGACCGAGGTTTTTTTCTGGGGGCCTATGGCTGGGAGTGACCGGCTGGCTCCTGAAAAGCTACGATAGGCAGGATGGTGACCAGACCCATGGT
The DNA here is from genome assembly GCF_035770615.1 of Melospiza melodia melodia. Lineage (NCBI taxonomy): Eukaryota > Metazoa > Chordata > Aves > Passeriformes > Passerellidae > Melospiza > Melospiza melodia. Next base: position 26,529,305 of record NC_086197.1, read on the forward strand.
GGCACCAGTGCCAAGTTGGGCTGGTTTGATAGTACCAAGTGGCTCCTGCAATCTGCCATCAAAAAGTTGGCAGGCGAGTTTTGTTTTCCAGGGAAAAGCGCCGTTGTGTGTATTTTGGGGCCTGTGGCTGGGAGTGGCCAGCTGGCTCCTTAGAATCCACGATACGCAGGATGGTTCCCAGACCCAAGGTGGCACCAGTGCCAAGTCGGGCTGGTTTGTTAGTACCAAGTGGTTCCTGCAATCTGCCATCCAGAAGCGGGGCAGCTGAATTTTGTTTGCCAGAGAAAAAGGCTGTTGTTTGTGTTTCGGGGCCTGTGGCTGGCAGTGGACGGCTGGCTCCTGAAAATCCATGATACGCAGCATGGTTCCCAGACCCAAGGTGGCACCAGTGCCAAGTAGGGCTGGTTTCATAGTACCCAGTGGCTCCTGCAATCTGCCATCCAGAAGAGGGGCAGTTGAGTTTTGTTTTCCAGAGAAAAGGGCCGTGGTTTGTGTTTGGGGCCTATGGCTGAGAGTGACCGGCTGGCCCCTGAAAATCCACGATAGGAAGGATGATTCCCAGATCCAAGGTGGCAGCAGTGCCATGTTGTGCTGGTGTGATAGTCCCAAGTGGCTCCTGCAATCTGCCATCCAGAAGCGGGGCAGCTGAATTTTGTTTGCCAGAGAAAAAGGCTGTGGTTTTTGTTTGGGGGCCTATGGCTGGGAGTGGCCGGCTGGCTCCTGAAAATCCATGATACGCAGCATGGTTCCCAGACCCAAGGTGGCACCAGTGCCAAGTGGGGCTTGTTTTATAGTACCAAGTGCGTCCTGCAATCTCCCATCCAGAAGCGGGGCAGCTGAGTTTTGTTTGCCTGTGAAACGGGCCGTTGTTTTTGATTGGGGTCTGTGGCCGAGAGTGTCCAGCTGGCTCCTGACAATCCACAATACGCAGGATGGTTCCCAGACCCAAGGTGGCACCCGTGCCAAGTCATGCTGGTTTGATAGTACCAAGTGCGTCCTGCAATTTGCCATCCAGAAGAGGGGCAGTTGAGTTTTGTTTGCCAGAGAAAAGCGCCGTTGTTTGTGTTTGGGGTCTTGTGGCTGGGAGTGGCCGACTGGCGCCTTAGAATCTGCGATACGCAGCATGGTTCCCAGACCCAAGGTGGCACCAGTTCCAAGGTGGGCTGGTTTGATAGTACCAAGTGGCTCCTGCAATCTGCCATCCAGAAGCGGGGCAGCTTACTTTTGTTTGCCAGGGAAACGGGCCGAGGTTTGTGTTTGGGGGCCTATGGCTGGGAGTGACCGGCTGGCTCCTGGAAAGCTACAATAGGCAGGATGGTGACCAGACCCATGGTGGCACCAGTGCCAAGTTGGGCTGGTTTGATAGTACCAAGTTGCTCCTGCAATCTGCCATCAAAAAGTTGGCAGGCGAGTTTTGTTTTCCAGGGAAAAGCGCCGTTGTTTGTATTTGGGGGCCTGTGGCTGGGAGTGGACGGCTGGCTCCTTAGAATCCACGATACGCAGGATGGTTCCCAGACCCAAGGTGGCACCAGTGCCAAGTCGGGCTGGTTTGATACTACCAAGTGGTTCCTGCAATCTGCCATCCAGAAGCGGGGCAGCTTACTTTTGTTTGCCAGAGAAAAATTCCGTGGATTGTTTTTGGGGGCATATTGCTGGGAGTGGCCGGCTGGCTCCTTAAAATGCTCGATACGCATGATGGTTCCCAGGCCCAAGGTGTCACCACTACCAAGTCGGCCTGCGGTTTTAGTATCAAGTTCATCTTGCAATTTGCCATCCAGAAGAGGGGCAGTTGAGTTTTGTTTGCCAGAGAAACGGGCCGAGGTTTCTGTTTGGGGGCATATGGCTGAGAGTGGCCGGCTGGCCCCTGAAAATCCACGATACACAGCATGGTTCCCAGATCCAAGGTGGCACCAGTGCCAAGTTGGGCTGGTTTGATAGTCCCAAGTGTCTCCTGCAATCTGCCATCCAGAAGCGGGGCAGCTTACTTTTGTTTGCCAGAGAAATAGGCCTAGGTTTTTGTTTGGGGGCCTGTGGCTAGGAGTGGCCGGCTGGCTCCTAAGAATCCAAGATACGCAGGATGTTTACCAGACCCATGGTGGCACCAGTGCCAAGTTGGGCTGGTTTGATAGTACCAAGTGGCTCCTGCAAACTCCATCAAAAAGTTGGCAGGCGTGTTTTGTTTTCCAGGGAACAGCGCCGTTGATTTTGTTTGGGGGCCTGTGGCTGGGAGTGGCCGGCTGGCTCCTTAGAATCCACGATACGCAGGATGGTTCCCAGACCCAAGGTGGCACCAGTGCCAAGTCGGGCTGGTTTGATTACACCAAGTGACTCCTGCAATCTGCCATCCAGAAGTGAGGCAGCTAAGTTTTGTTTGCGAGAAAAAAGGGCCGTGGTTTTTGTTGGGGGCCTGTGGCTGGGAGTAGCCGGCTGGCTCCTTAAAATCCACGATAGGCAGGATGGTTCCCAGACCCAAGGTGGCACCAGTGCCAAGTCGGGCTGGTTTGATAGTACCAAGTGGCTCCTGCAATCTGCCATCCAGAAGCAGGGCAGCTGAGTTTTGTTTGCCAGAGAAAAAGGCTGTGGTTTTTGTTTGGGGGCCTGTGGCTGGCAGTGGCCGGCTGGCTCCTGAAAATCCACGATACGCAGCATGGTTCCCAGACCCAAGGTGGCACCAGTACAAAGTGGGGCTCTTTTGACAGTGTCAAGTGCCTCCTGCAATCTCCCATCCAGAAGCGGGGCAGCTGAGTTTTTTTTGCCAGGGAAACGGACCTTTGTTTTTGATTGGGGTCTGTGGCCGAGAGTGGTCGGCTGTCTCCTGACAATCCACAATACGCAGGATGGTTCCCAGACCAAAGGTGGCACCAGTGCCAAGTCGGGCTGGTTTGATAGTACCAAGTGTCTCCTGCACTCTGCCATCCAGAAGCGGGGCAGCTGAGTTTTGTTTGCCAGAGAAAAGGGCCGTGGGTTGTGTTTGGGGGCATATGGCTGGGAGTGGCCACCTGGCTCCTTAAAATGCACGATACGCCGCATGGTAACCAGACGCAAGGTGGCACCTGTGCCAAGTCGGGCTGTTTTTGTAGTACCCAGTGGCTCCTGCAATTTGCCATCCAGAAGCGGGGCAGCTAAATTTTGTTTGCTAGAGAAAAGGGCTGTGGTTTGTGTTTGGGGGCCTATGGCCGAGAGTGGTAGGCTGGCCCCTGAAAATCAACGATAGGCAGGATGGTTCCCAGATACAAGGTGGCACCAGTGCCAAGTAAGGCTGGTTGTATGGTTCAAAGTGACTCCTGCAATCTGCCATCCAGAAGCGGGACAGCTGAGTTTTTTTTGCCAGAGAAAAGGTCCGTGGTTTCTTTTTGGGGCATACGGCTGGGAATTGCCGGCTGGCTCCTTAAAATGCTCGATACGCAGGATGGTTCCCAGAGCCAAGGTGGCACCACTGCCAAGTCGGGCTCTTTTTGTAGTACCAAGTGCGTCCTGCAATTTGCCATCCAGAAGAGGGGCAGTTGAGTTTTGTTTGCCAGAGAAAAGGGCCGAGGTTTGTGTTTGGGAGCATATGGCTGGGAATGACCGGCTGGCCCCTGAAAATCCACGATACGCCGAATGGTTCCCAGATCCAAGATGGTACCATTACCAAGTCGGGCTGCTTTGATAGTCCCAAGTGGCTCCTGCAAACTGCCATCCAGAAGCGGGGCAGCTGAGTTTTGTTTGCCAGGGAAATGGGCCGTTGTTTGTGTTTGGGGGCCTGTGGCTGGCAGTGTTCGGCTGGTTCCTGAATATGTACGATACGCAGGATTGTTCCCAGATCCAAGGTGGCAGCAGTGCCATGTTGTGCTGGTGTGATAGTCCCAAGTGGCTCCTGCAAACTGCCATCCAGAAGCGGGGCAGCTGAGTTTTGTTTGCCAGGGAAATGGGCCGTTGTTTGTGTTTGGGGGCCTGTGGCTGGGAGTGTTCGGCTGGTTCCTGAAAATCCACGATACACAGGATGGTTCCCAGATCCAAGGTGGCACCTGTGCCAAGTCGGGCTGATTTGATAGTACTAAGTAGCTCCTGCAATCTGCCATCCAGAAGCGGGGCAGCTTACTTTTCTTTGCCAGGGAAACGGGCCGAGGTTTCTGTTTGGGGGCCTATGGCTGGGAGTGACCGGCTGGCTCCTGAAAAGCTACAATAGGCAGGATGGTTCCCAGAGCCAAGGTGGCACCAGTCCCAAGTTGGGCTGGTTTGATAGTACCAAGTGGCTCCTGCAATCTGCCATCCAGAAGCGGGGCAGCTTACTTTTGTTTGCCAGAGAAATAGGCCTAGGTTTTTGTCTGGGGGCCTGTGGCTAGGAGTGGCCGGCTGGCTCCTAAGAATCCACGATACGCAGGATGTTTCCCAGACCCAAGGTGACACCAGTGCCAAGTCGGGCTGGTTTGATAGTACCAAGTGGCTCCTGCAAACTCCATCAAAAAGTTGGCAGGCGTGTTTTGTTTTCCAGGGAACAGCGCCGTTGATTTTGTTTGGGGGCCTGTGGCTCGGAGTGGCCGGCTGGCTCCTTAGAATCCACGATACGCAGGATGGTTCCCAGACCCAAGGTGGCACCAGTGCCAAGTCGGGCTGGTTTGATTACACCAAGTGGCTCCTGCAATCTGCCATCCAGAAGTGAGGCAGCTAAGTTTTGTTTGCCAGAAAAAAGGGCCGTGGTTTTTGTTGGGGGCCTGTGGCTGGGAGTGGCCGGCTGGCTCCTTAGAATCCACCATACGCAGGATGGTTCCCAGACCCAAGGTGGCACCAGTGCCAAGTCGGGCTGGTTTGATAGTCCCAAGTGGCTCCTGCAAACTGCCATCCAGAAGCGGGGCAGCTGAGTTTTGTTTGCCAGGGAAATGGGCCGTTGTTTGTGTTTGGGGGCCTGTGGCTGGGAGTGTTCGGCTGGTTCCTGAAAATCCACGATACACAGGATGGTTCCCAGATCCAAGGTGGCACCTGTGCCAAGTCGGGCTGATTTGATAGTACTAAGTAGCTCCTGCAATCTGCCATCCAGAAGCGGGGCAGCTTACTTTTGTTTGCCAGGGAAACGGGCCGAGGTTTGTGTTTGGGGGCCTATGGCTGAGAGTGACCGGCTGGCTCCTGAAAAGCTACAATAGGCAGGATGGTGACCAGACCCATGGTGGCACCAGTGCCAAGTTGGGCTGGTTTGATAGTACCAAGTGGTTCCTGCAATCTGCCATCCAGAAGCAGGGCAGCTGAGTTTTGTTTGCCAGAGAAAAGGGCCTTGGTTTGTGTTTGGGGGCATATGGCTGGGTGTGGCCAGCTGGCTCCTTAAAATGCACGATATGCAACATGGCTCCCAGACCCAAGGTGGCACCAGTGCCAAGTTGGGCTGGTTTGATAGTACCAAGTGGCTCCTGCAATCTTCCATGATCACGTGGAGAAATACTTTCTGGTTTCAGCCTCATGCTCTTTCTTCTCTCCCTCAACTTCTCTATCACCTCTCATCTGGTTCACATGCGCTGTCTTCAAGGTCCACAGGCTACTTTTCACAGAATCTTCTGGCCTGATGAAGTAAGAATGATGAATAGAACAGAGCTGGGATCTATTTTCCAGTTTGGATAAAATGCATTCTGCACACAAATCCAAGGAGAACGTGCTGCCCCGATGCCCAGAAAATCTTTCACTCCTGCTAGTGTTCTACGTCAACCGCAACTTAGTCTGAAAGAAAAGCTTTTTCTCTGAGAGCATCTGAGAGGTTTGCATGAAGCACTGATATCTGACATATGCAATTTTGAATAGGAGAGGAAAAAGAAAATGGCAAGGAGTTTTTAATTTTAGTGGTTTCAATTTTAATTTCCGTGCACTTTTTCAAAACTTGTCAGCTCAAATGCCCATCAACATCTTTTAGTCATCTGTAAGTCAGTATTCATATAAAATGTGCTTCAAATCCAAAGAATTTCAAATTTGCACTCCAAGCTTCTATGCCTAGATTTATGATTTCCTACACATATTAGATGAAAGGAAGGCCTTTTTTACTGTGGGAGTGCTGGAACACTGGAACAGGTTGCCCAGAGAAGTTGTGGGTGTCCCATCCCTGAAAGTATTCAAGGTCACCTTGGACGGGGCTTGGAGCAGCAACAAAGGAGAAGCTTGATGGTAGAGAAACAAAGTTGGACTATAGAAGAAACTCGGATTGAAGTATAGGATCAAGTTTTCTCTCAGCTCTTGGGGTAAATTCAAAGTTGTACAAAATGACATTTATCTGTGCTATTCACTACTGTAACAGAAAGTTTCATGAAAACTGTACAGAAGATAGTAAATTTTAAAAGAGATAAGAATTACAGCATAAAATCCATGGGATAGGTTACAACATGAGACACTCTCTAAGAGAAAATCTCTTTGTTTCAGCACTTCATCGGGGTAAGATTTCATGAAGTGCCAAAGAAGGCGGCAAAATATCATTCGGGACATTATTTACTGGAATTCAGCCTGGCCATTAGTAGGAACTGCCTTTGAACATATCATGTAGATATACCACACACACTTTCCCTTCACTGAAAAATTACTGTTTACAACAAATAAGCAATTGACGATCAAAATTGATTGAAAGCATCTTAAACATGTCAAGTATTTCATTGTAGATGATCTGTGATCCAAATGCTTCTTCCACCTTCGAGAGGGACAGAAGAATTCTTCCATATCATGATGGTTTAAAATTGTATCAACCAATGTTTTCTGCTGAAAAGATATCATCTATTTTTTTCTATTTTTGGAAGAAAATATTCCTAGACATACAACAGGTGAGAACTAAGTAATTTTAAAGAAACAAATGAAATGAAAATATTCTGTAAATAGAATGAAATGAAAAGCTGTGTTTTAAATAGGAGCTAAATATTAAACAGAATTTTTGTACCAGGCATTTGAATTACTGCACCAGCTCTTTTGCCCATCAAGAGAGGCATTTAGCATTTCAGTCTTTTCCAAGGTGTTCATGATCTGCTATGCTGATCTCTGTGTGTGCCTAGGTGTGTGTGGAGGGGGGGGCATATGAAGGGGAGTGTGTATGTTTGCTTTACAATTGTTGTGGCAGATTCATGCCTCAGCTCCACATTTTGTTTTAAAAAGGTCACACCGAGTGGATATGAAGTTTACTATCAACAAGAGATCGATTCCCAAATCATCCATTTGACTCTCCCTTATAAATCATGTGCTTTGTTGCATATTTTATCAAATATACTTTCAAGCCAGATGGAGGAAGGAGGATGTGGGAATCCCTCCACCATCTTGCAACTTTTATGTAAGTAGGTTTTCAAGAAAATCATCATTTCTCTTTTAAATATGTCTGGAACAGGCATGATGGTAGTGTCAACCTGTTGGAGTTTTTGTTGCTGGAAGAAGTTGTACAAAAGGATTGGTTTTTACATTGACCAGTTACTGAATCAAGCGCAGGAATACATTGGAAATTTAGCTGGGGGTTCCTTTTCCCAGCAGACTACTTCTAGAACGAGCTTGTACACTGAAGCTGACTCTTTTGCTCTCTTTTTGTTTCTTTCCTATTTTCTTGGCTTCTTTGCCACTATCTAGACAATTTTGGAACTTTGTTCCCAACTAAAATGGTTTCAATAGTCTGATTGTGATCATACATTTTTACAAGGAATTTTTAAAATCTTTCCTCGAGTCCAGAAAGTCAAGGACTTAGATCTTTTTCTTCCCTTATCAATATTGCCATGAAATTGATAAATAAAGACCAACTCTTTATTTTTGTTTTTAACCCACGTAGATAATTCCCATCCATTAATCCATTTTGTGGACCAATAGCTGCCATTCTGATGGAAGCTGTCACTTCTTAACAATAGGCATTCTGTGACTATGTTGACTGCACTTTGGGTGAAGATCCTAACTGGTCTTAGATATACATAGGGAGAAATTTGCTCAGCCAGTGTCAGTCTTAAGCATGCGTATCAGAAGATCTTTCTAGAGCTGGGAATTTTCCCATGAAAGGGATTCAGTTAGGGAAGAGACACTTGTGCCAGAGTTTTACATTCTTCTTGAACACTGCTTAAGGAACTTAGATGCCATGTCCATTTGGATCTCTGTCTGCACAGAACTTTGTCATGCCAGCGCTTTGAAATGCATCTTGAAGAGAATTCACTAGCACAGAATGAAAGAGAGTGGAAGGGGTTGGTGGGGCTAACCAGGCCCAACCCCCCTGCCTAAACCAGGATACCTAGAGCCTCTTGCCCAGGATTCTATCTGGGTGTACTTTTAATGTCTTCGAAGATCCAGGCTCCACAATCTTTCTGGGCAGTCTGTGCCGTGGTTCAGTCACCCTGACAGTAAAGAAACATTTACTGATGTTCAAAGGCAATCTCCTGTATTTCAGTGTGTGCCCACTGCCTCTTGTCTTTTCCCTCAGCATCACTGAAAAGACACTGATTCCCTCCCCTTTGCACTATTGCTTCCATATGTATGTGTGATGCCATGTAGAGGTATGTCAAAAACCTCCCTGAAGCCCAGGCAGATAATATTCCCTTCATCTACCAGTCAAGTTGATTCATCAGAGGAGTTTAAAGTGATGTTCAGCATGAAATTCCCCTGAAAAATCATGCTAACTACATTATTTGGTCATCTGTCATGTGCCTGGCAAGGATTTCCAGGAAGAGCTGCTTCATCAACTTCCTGGGGATAAAAAAGAGGCTGGCTGGTTTGTACTATGGCGAGTCCTCTTAATTGCCTTTTTTGAAGATGGGTGTCATTTGCTAACATCCACTCTTTAGCTCCTCTTCTCATCTACACCTCGGCAAAAAGCTTTTCCACTATGTCTGGCTAGGAAAAACTGTGCCAGCACAGAAAACATCTCCCATCGTGTTCTAGAAGTTGCACGGATGTCTGCCAAGTGTTTGGCAGGAAGAAAAGAAAAGTTGTCCAAAACAGCTTCCAATCGAATGTTCCTGTGATTGGAAAAGTCAGGAGAGTGCAAAGGTACTGTTTTCTATCAGTTGGCAAGGTGCGCACACAATCCCAGTGTTGTACAGCTTGCTTCTTCACCTTCCCGAAGCTGCCGCTCTCGCCGGCTGCCGGAGCCCAAGAAGCGGCTTCTTCGCGCAAAGACGATTGTGCCGCTCACAGTGCTCTCCTTAGCGCGGCTTCTGCCGAAAGACGCCCGGCAGCGGCTCTTACCTCCGGAGAGCATCCTACCTTCGTCTTTAGCTCCTCTTCTCATCTACACCTCGGCAAAAAGCTTTTCCACTATGTCTGGCTAGGAAAAACTGTGCCAGCACAGAAAACATCTCCCATCGTGTTCTAGAAGTTGCACGGATGTCTGCCAAGTGTTTGGCAGGAAGAAAAGAAAAGTTGTCCAAAACAGCTTCCAATCGAATGTTCCTGTGATTGGAAAAGTCAGGAGAGTGCAAAGGTACTGTTTTCTATCAGTTGGCAAGGTGCGCACACAATCCCAGTGTTGTACAGCTTGCTTCTTCACCTTCCCGAAGCTGCCGCTCTCGCCGGCTCCCGGAACCGAAGAAGCGGCTTCTTCGCGCAAAGACGATTGTGCCGCTCACAGTGCTCTCCTTAGCGCGGCTTCTGCCGAAAGACGCCCGGCAGCGGCTCTTACCTCCGGAGAGCATCCTACCTTCGTCTTTCGCGTCTTTTGTAGTCTACATCTTAGCAAAACGCTTCTCCACTATGTCTGGCTAGGAAAAACTGTGCCAGCACAGAAAACATCTCCCATCGTGTTCTAGAAGTTGCACGGATGTCTGCCAAGTGTTTGGCAGGAAGAAAAGAAAAGTTGTCCAAAACAGCTTCCAATCGAATGTTCCTGTGATTGGAAAAGTCAGGAGAGTGCAAAGGTACTGTTTTCTATCAGTTGGCAAGGTGCGCACACAATCCCAGTGTTGTACAGCTTGCTTCTTCACCTTCCCGAAGCTGCCGCTCTCGCCGGCTCCCGGAACCGAAGAAGCGGCTTCTTCGCGCAAAGACGATTGTGCCGCTCACAGTGCTCTCCTTAGCGCGGCTTCTGCCGAAAGACGCCCGGCAGCGGCTCTTACCTCCGGAGAGCATCCTACCTTCGTCTTTCGCGTCTTTTGTAGTCTACATCTTAGCAAAACGCTTCTCCACTATGTCTGGCTAGGAAAAACTGTGCCAGCACAGAAAACATCTCCCATCGTGTTCTAGAAGTTGCACGGATGTCTGCCAAGTGTTTGGCAGGAAGAAAAGAAAAGTTGTCCAAAACAGCTTCCAATCGAATGTTCCTGTGATTGGAAAAGTCAGGAGAGTGCAAAGGTACTGTTTTCTATCAGTTGGCAAGGTGCGCACACAATCCCAGTGTTGTACAGCTTGCTTCTTCACCTTCCCGAAGCTGCCGCTCTCGCCGGCTGCCGGAGCCCAAGAAGCGGCTTCTTCGCGCAAAGACGATTGTGCCGCTCACAGTGCTCTCCTTAGCGCGGCTTCTGCCGAAAGACGCCCGGCAGCGGCTCTTACCTCCGGAGAGCATCCTACCTTCGTCTTTCGCGTCTTTTGTAGTCTACATCTTAGCAAAACGCTTTTCCACTATGTCTGGCTAGGAAAAACTGTGCCAGCACAGAAAACATCTCCCATCGTGTTCTAGAAGTTGCACGGATGTCTGCCAAGTGTTTGGCAGGAAGAAAAGAAAAGTTGTCCAAAACAGCTTCCAATCGAATGTTCCTGTGATTGGAAAAGTCAGGAGAGTGCAAAGGTACTGTTTTCTATCAGTTGGCAAGGTGCGCACACAATCCCAGTGTTGTACAGCTTGCTTCTTCACCTTCCCGAAGCTGCCGCTCTCGCCGGCTGCCGGAGCCCAAGAAGCGGCTTCTTCGCGCAAAGACGATTGTGCCGCTCACAGTGCTCTCCTTAGCGCGGCTTCTGCCGAAAGACGCCCGGCAGCGGCTCTTACCTCCGGAGAGCATCCTACCTTCGTCTTTCGCGTCTTATGTAGTCTACACCTCGGCAAAAAGCTTTTCCACTATGTCTGGCTAGGAAAAACTGTGCCAGCACAGAAAACATCTCCCATCGTGTTCTAGAAGTTGCACGGATGTCTGCCAAGTGTTTGGCAGGAAGAAAAGAAAAGTTGTCCAAAACAGCTTCCAATCGAATGTTCCTGTGATTGGAAAAGTCAGGAGAGTGCAAAGGTACTGTTTTCTATCAGTTGGCAAGGTGCGCACACAATCCCAGTGTTGCACAGCTTGCTTCTTCACCTTCCCGAAGCTGCCGCTCTCGCCGGCTCCCGGAACCGAAGAAGCGGCTTCTTCGCGCAAAGACGATTGTGCCGCTCACAGTGCTCTCCTTAGCGCGGCTTCTGCCGAAAGACGCCCGGCAGCGGCTCTTACCTCCGGAGAGCATCCTACCTTCGTCTTTCGCGTCTTTTGTAGTCTACATCTTAGCAAAACGCTTTTCCACTATGTCTGGCTAGGAAAAACTGTGCCAGCACAGAAAACATCTCCCATCGTGTTCTAGAAGTTGCACGGATGTCTGCCAAGTGTTTGGCAGGAAGAAAAGAAAAGTTGTCCAAAACAGCTTCCAATCGAATGTTCCTGTGATTGGAAAAGTCAGGAGAGTGCAAAGGTACTGTTTTCTAACAGTTGGCAAGGTGCGCACACAATCCCAGTGTTGTACAGCTTGCTTCTTCACCTTCCCGAAGCTGCCGCTCTCGCCGGCTGCCGGAGCCCAAGAAGCGGCTTCTTCGCGCAAAGACGATTGTGCCGCTCACAGTGCTCTCCTTAGCGCGGCTTCTGCCGAAAGACGCCCGGCAGCGGCTCTTACCTCCGGAGAGCATCCTACCTTCGTCTTTCGCGTCTTTTGTAGTCTACATCTTAGCAAAACGCTTTTCCACTATGTCTGGCTAGGAAAAACTGTGCCAGCACAGAAAACATCTCCCATCGTGTTCTAGAAGTTGCACGGATGTCTGCCAAGTGTTTGGCAGGAAGAAAAGAAAAGTTGTCCAAAACAGCTTCCAATCGAATGTTCCTGTGATTGGAAAAGTCAGGAGAGTGCAAAGGTACTGTTTTCTATCAGTTGGCAAGGTGCGCACACAATCCCAGTGTTGTACAGCTTGCTTCTTCACCTTCCCGAAGCTGCCGCTCTCGCCGGCTGCCGGAGCCCAAGAAGCGGCTTCTTCGCGCAAAGACGATTGTGCCGCTCACAGTGCCCTCCTTAGCGCGGCTTCTGCCGAAAGACGCCCGGCAGCGGCTCTTACCTCCGGAGAGCATCCTACCTTCGTCTTTCGCGTCTTTTGTAGTCTACACCTCGGCAAAAAGCTTTTCCACTATGTCTGGCTAGGAAAAACTGTGCCAGCACAGAAAACATCTCCCATCGTGTTCTAGAAGTTGCACGGATGTCTGCCAAGTGTTTGGCAGGAAGAAAAGAAAAGTTGTCCAAAACAGCTTCCAATCGAATGTTCCTGTGATTGGAAAAGTCAGGAGAGTGCAAAGGTACTGTTTTCTATCAGTTGGCAAGGTGCGCACACAATCCCAGTGTTGTACAGCTTGCTTCTTCACCTTCCCGAAGCTGCCGCTCTCGCCGGCTGCCGGAGCCCAAGAAGCGGCTTCTTCGCGCAAAGACGATTGTGCCGCTCACAGGGCTCCCCTTAGCGCGGCTTCTGCCGAAAGACGCCCGGCAGCGGCTCTTACCTCCTGAGAGTGGCAGCTTCGGGAAGGTGAAGAAGCAAGCTTTTCCACAACACTGGGATTGTGTGCGCACCTTGCCAACTGATAGAAAACAGTACCTTTGCACTCTCCTGACTTTTCCAATCACATGAACATTCGATTGGAAGCCGTTTTGAACAACTTTTCTTTTCTTCCTGCCAAACACTTGGCAGACATCCGTGCAACTTCTAGAACACGATGGGAGATGTTTTCTGTGCTGGCACAGTTTTTCCTAGCCAGACATAGTGGAAAAGCGTTTTGCCGAGGTGTAGACTACAAAAGACGCGAAAGACGAAGGTAGGATGCTCTCCGGAGGTAAGAGCCGCTGCCGGGCGTCTTTCGGCAGAAGCCGCGCTAAGGAGAGCCCTGTGAGCGGCACAATCGTCTTTGCGCGAAGAAGCCGCTTCTTGGGCTCCGGCAGCCGGCGAGAGCGGCAGCTTCGGGAAGGTGAAGAAGCAAGCTGTACAACACTGGGATTGTGTGCGCACCTTGCCAACTGATAGAAAACAGTACCTTTGCACTCTCCTGACTTTTCCAATCACAGGAACATTCGATTGGAAGCTGTTTTGGACAACTTTTCTTTTCTTCCTGCCAAACACTTGGCAGACATCCGTGCAACTTCTAGAACACGATGGGAGATGTTTTCTGTGCTGGCACAGTTTTTCCTAGCCAGACATAGTGGAAAAGCGTTTTGCTAAGATGTAGACTACAAAAGACGCGAAAGACGAAGGTAGGATGCTCTCCGGAGGTAAGAGCCGCTGCCGGGCGTCTTTCGGCAGAAGCCGCGCTAAGGAGAGCACTGTGAGCGGCACAATCGTCTTTGCGCGAAGAAGCCGCTTCTTGGGCTCCGGCAGCCGGCGAGAGCGGCAGCTTCGGGAAGGTGAAGAAGCAAGCTGTACAACACTGGGATTGTGTGCGCACCTTGCCAACTGATAGAAAACAGTACCTTTGCACTCTCCTGACTTTTCCAATCACAGGAACATTCGATTGGAAGCTGTTTTGGACAACTTTTCTTTTCTTCCTGCCAAACACTTGGCAGACATCCGTGCAACTTCTAGAACACGATGGGAGATGTTTTCTGTGCTGGCACAGTTTTTCCTAGCCAGACATAGTGGAAAAGCGTTTTGCTAAGATGTAGACTACAAAAGACGCGAAAGACGAAGGTAGGATGCTCTCCGGAGGTAAGAGCCGCTGCCGGGCGTCTTTCGGCAGAAGCCGCGCTAAGGAGAGCACTGTGAGCGGCACAATCGTCTTTGCGCGAAGAAGCCGCTTCTTGGGCTCCGGCAGCCGGCGAGAGCGGCAGCTTCGGGAAGGTGAAGAAGCAAGCTGTACAACACTGGGATTGTGTGCGCACCTTGCCAACTGATAGAAAACAGTACCTTTGCACTCTCCTGACTTTTCCAATCACAGGAACATTCGATTGGAAGCTGTTTTGGACAACTTTTCTTTTCTTCCTGCCAAACACTTGGCAGACATCCGTGCAACTTCTAGAACACGATGGGAGATGTTTTCTGTGCTGGCACAGTTTTTCCTAGCCAGACATAGTGGAAAAGCGTTTTGCTAAGATGTAGACTACAAAAGACGCGAAAGACGAAGGTAGGATGCTCTCCGGAGGTAAGAGCCGCTGCCGGGCGTCTTTCGGCAGAAGCCGCGCTAAGGAGAGCACTGTGAGCGGCACAATCGTCTTTGCGCGAAGAAGCCGCTTCTTGGGCTCCGGCAGCCGGCGAGAGCGGCAGCTTCGGGAAGGTGAAGAAGCAAGCTGTACAACACTGGGATTGTGTGCGCACCTTGCCAACTGATAGAAAACAGTACCTTTGCACTCTCCTGACTTTTCCAATCACATGAACATTCGATTGGAAGCTGTTTTGGACAACTTTTCTTTTCTTCCTGCCAAACACTTGGCAGACATCCGTGCAACTTCTAGAACACGATGGGAGATGTTTTCTGTGCTGGCACAGTTTTTCCTAGCCAGACATAGTGGAAAAGCGTTTTGCTAAGATGTAGACTACAAAAGACGCGAAAGACGAAGGTAGGATGCTCTCCGGAGGTAAGAGCCGCTGCCGGGCGTCTTTCGGCAGAAGCCGCGCTAAGGAGAGCACTGTGAGCGGCACAATCGTCTTTGCGCGAAGAAGCCGCTTCTTGGGCTCCGGCAGCCGGCGAGAGCGGCAGCTTCGGGAAGGTGAAGAAGCAAGCTGTACAACACTGGGATTGTGTGCGCACCTTGCCAACTGATAGAAAACAGTACCTTTGCACTCTCCTGACTTTTCCAATCACAGGAACATTCGATTGGAAGCTGTTTTGGACAACTTTTCTTTTCTTCCTGCCAAACACTTGGCAGACATCCGTGCAACTTCTAGAACACGATGGGAGATGTTTTCTGTGCTGGCACAGTTTTTCCTAGCCAGACATAGTGGAAAAGCGTTTTGCCGAGGTGTAGATGAGAAGAGGAGCTAAAGACGAAGGTAGGATGCTCTCCGGAGGTAAGAGCCGCTGCCGGGCGTCTTTCGGCAGAAGCCGCGCTAAGGAGAGCCCTGTGAGCGGCACAATCGTCTTTGCGCGAAGAAGCCGCTTCTTGGGCTCCGGCAGCCGGCGAGAGCGGCAGCTTCGGGAAGGTGAAGAAGCAAGCTGTACAACACTGGGATTGTGTGCGCACCTTGCCAACTGATAGAAAACAGTACCTTTGCACTCTCCTGACTTTTCCAATCACAGGAACATTCGATTGGAAGCTGTTTTGGACAACTTTTCTTTTCTTCCTGCCAAACACTTGGCAGACATCCGTGCAACTTCTAGAACACGATGGGAGATGTTTTCTGTGCTGGCACAGTTTTTCCTAGCCAGACATAGTGGAAAAGCGTTTTGCCGAGGTGTAGATGAGAAGAGGAGCTAAAGACGAAGGTAGGATGCTCTCCGGAGGTAAGAGCCGCTGCCGGGCGTCTTTCGGCAGAAGCCGCGCTAAGGAGAGCCCTGTGAGCGGCACAATCGTCTTTGCGCGAAGAAGCCGCTTCTTGGGCTCCGGCAGCCGGCGAGAGCGGCAGCTTCGGGAAGGTGAAGAAGCAAGCTGTACAACACTGGGATTGTGTGCGCACCTTGCCAACTGATAGAAAACAGTACCTTTGCACTCTCCTGACTTTTCCAATCACATGAACATTCGATTGGAAGCTGTTTTGGACAACTTTTCTTTTCTTCCTGCCAAACACTTGGCAGACATCCGTGCAACTTCTAGAACACGATGGGAGATGTTTTCTGTGCTGGCACAGTTTTTCCTAGCCAGACATAGTGGAAAAGCGTTTTGCTAAGATGTAGACTACAAAAGACGCGAAAGACGAAGGTAGGATGCTCTCCGGAGGTAAGAGCCGCTGCCGGGCGTCTTTCGGCAGAAGCCGCGCTAAGGAGAGCACTGTGAGCGGCACAATCGTCTTTGCGCGAAGAAGCCGCTTCTTGGGCTCCGGCAGCCGGCGAGAGCGGCAGCTTCGGGAAGGTGAAGAAGCAAGCTGTACAACACTGGGATTGTGTGCGCACCTTGCCAACTGATAGAAAACAGTACCTTTGCACTCTCCTGACTTTTCCAATCACAGGAACATTCGATTGGAAGCTGTTTTGGACAACTTTTTCTTTTCTTCCTGCCAAACACTTGGCAGACATCCGTGCAACTTCTAGAACACGATGGGAGATGTTTTCTGTGCTGGCACAGTTTTTCCTAGCCAGACATAGTGGAAAAGCGTTTTGCCGAGGTGTAGATGAGAAGAGGAGCTAAAGACGAAGGTAGGATGCTCTCCGAGGTAAGAGCCGCTGCCGGGCGTCTTTCGGCAGAAGCCGCGCTAAGGAGAGCCCTGTGAGCGGCACAATCGTCTTTGCGCGAAGAAGCCGCTTCTTGGGCTCCGGCAGCCGGCGAGAGCGCAGCTTCGGGAAGGTGAAGAAGCAAGCTGTACAACACTGGATTGTGTGCGCACCTTGCCAACTGATAGAAAACAGTACCTTTGCACTCTCCTGACTTTTCCAATCACAGGAACATTCGATTGGAAGCTGTTTTGGACAACTTTTCTTTTCTTCCTGCCAAACACTTGGCAGACATCGTGCAACTTCTAGAACACGATGGGAGATGTTTTCTGTGCTGGCACAGTTTTCCTAGCCAGACATAGTGGAAAGCGTTTTGCCGAGTGTAGATGAGAAGAGGAGCTAAAGACGAAGGTAGGATGCTCTCCGGAGGTAAGAGCCGCTGCCGGCGTCTTTCGGCAGAAGCCGCGCTAAGGAGAGCCCTGTGAGCGCACAATCGTCTTTGCGCGAAGAAGCCGCCTTCTTGGGCTCCGGCAGCCGGCGAGAGCGGCAGCTTCGGGAAGGTGAAGAAGCAAGCTGTACAACACTGGGATTGTGTGCGCACCTTGCCAACTGATAGAAAACAGTACCTTTGCACTCTCCTGACTTTTCCAATCACAGGACATTCGATTGGAAGCTGTTTTGGACAACTTTTCTTTTCTCCTGCCAAACACTTGGCAGACATCCGTGCAACTTCTAGAACAAGATGGGAGATGTTTTCTGTGCTGGCACAGTTTTTCCTAGCCAGACATAGTGGAAAAGCGTTTTGCTAAGATGTAGACGGCAACAGAGGCTAAAGAGTGGATGTTAGCAAATGACACCCATCTTCAAAAAAGGCAATTAAGAGGACTCGCCATAGTACAAACCAGCCAGCCTCTTTTTTATCCCCAGGAAGTTGATGAAGCAGCTCTTCCTGGAAATCCTTGGCCAGGCACATGACAGATGACCAAATAATGTAGTTAGCATGATTTTTCAGGGGAATTTCATGCTGACATCACTTTAAACTCCTCTGATGAATCAACTTGACTGGTAGATGAAGGGAATATTATCTGCCTGGGCTTCAGGGAGGTTTTTGACATACCTCTACATGGCATCACACATACATATGGAAGCAATAGTGCAAAGGGAGGGAATCAGTGTCTTTTCAGTGATGCTGAGGGAAAAGACAAGAGGCAGTGGGCACACACTGAAATACAGGAGATTGCCTTTGAACATCAGTAAATGTTTCTTTACTGTCAGGGTGACTGAACCACGGCACAGACTGCCCAGAAGATTGTGGAGCCTGGATCTTTGAAGACATTAAAAGTACACCCAGATAGAATCCTGGGCAAGAGGCTCTAGGTATCCTGTTTAGGCAGGGGGGTTGGGCCTGGTTAGCCCCACCAACCCCTTCCACTCTCTTTCATTCTGTGCTAGTGAATTCTCTTCAAGATGCATTTCAAAGCGCTGGCATGACAAAGTTCTGTGCAGACAGAGATCCAAATGGACATGGCATCTAAGTTCCTTAAGCAGTGTTCAAGAAGAATGTAAAACTCTGGCACAAGTGTCTCTTCCCTAACTGAATCCCTTTCATGGGAAAATTCCCAGCTCTAGAAAGATCTTCTGATACGCATGCTTAAGACTGACACTGGCTGAGCAAATTTCTCCCTATGTATATCTAAGACCAGTTAGGATCTTCACCAAAGTGCAGTCAACATAGTCACAGAATGCCTATTGTTAAGAAGTGACAGCTTCCATCAGAATGGCAGCTATTGGTCCACAAAATGGATTAATGGATGGGAATTATCTACGTGGGTTAAAAACAAAAATAAAGAGTTGGTCTTTATTTATCAATTTCATGGCAATATTGATAAGGAAGAAAAAGATCTAAGTCCTTGACTTTCTGGACTCGAGGAAAGATTTTAAAAATTCCTTGTAAAAATGTATGATCACAATCAGACTATTGAAACCATTTTAGTTGGGAACAAAGTTCCAAAATTGTCTAGATAGTGGCAAAGAAGCCAAGAAAATAGGAAAGAAACAAAAAGAGAGCAAAAGAGTCAGCTTCAGTGTACAAGCTCGTTCTAGAAGTAGTCTGCTGGGAAAAGGAACCCCCAGCTAAATTTCCAATGTATTCCTGCGCTTGATTCAGTAACTGGTCAATGTAAAAACCAATCCTTTTGTACAACTTCTTCCAGCAACAAAAACTCAACAGGTTGACACTACCATCATGCCTGTTCCAGACATATTTAAAAGAGAAATGATGATTTTCTTGAAAACCTACTTACATAAAAGTTGCAAGATGGTGGAGGGATTCCCACATCCTCCTTCCTCCATCTGGCTTGAAAGTATATTTGATAAATATGCAACAAAGCACATGATTTATAAGGGAGAGTCAAATGGATGATTTGGGAATCGATCTCTTGTTGATAGTAAACTTCATATCCACTCGGTGTGACCTTTTAAAACAAAATGTGGAGCTGAGGCATGAATCTGCCACAACAATTGTAAAGCAAACATACACACTCCCCTTCATATGCCCCCCCCTCCACACACACCTAGGCACACACAGAGATCAGCATAGCAGATCATGAACACCTTGGAAAAGACTGAATGCTAAATGCCTCTCTTGATGGGCAAAAGAGCTGGTGCAGTAATTCAAATGCCTGGTACAAAAATTCTGTTTAATATTTAGCTCCTATTTAAAACACAGCTTTTCATTTCATTCTATTTACAGAATATTTTCATTTCATTTGTTTCTTTAAAATTACTTAGTTCTCACCTGTTGTATGTCTAGGAATATTTTCTTCCAAAAATAGAAAAAAATAGATGATATCTTTTCAGCAGAAAACATTGGTTGATACAATTTTAAACCATCATGATATGGAAGAATTCTTCTGTCCCTCTCGAAGGTGGAAGAAGCATTTGGATCACAGATCATCTACAATGAAATACTTGACATGTTTAAGATGCTTTCAATCAATTTTGATCGTCAATTGCTTATTTGTTGTAAACAGTAATTTTCAGTGAAGGGAAAGTGTGTGTGGTATATCTACATGATATGTTCAAAGGCAGTTCCTACTAATGGCCAGGCTGAATTCCAGTAAATAATGTCCCGAATGATATTTTGCCGCCTTCTTTGGCACTTCATGAAATCTTACCCCGATGAAGTGCTGAAACAAAGAGATTTTCTCTTAGAGAGTGTCTCATGTTGTAACCTATCCCCATGGATTTTATGCTGTAATTCTTATCTCTTTTAAAATTTACTATCTTCTGTACAGTTTTCATGAAACTTTCTGTTACAGTAGTGAATAGCACAGATAAAA